>NW_027109451.1:0-1035 GCF_000696795.3 Halyomorpha halys
TGGAAGGATTGGTATCTGGTTCTGGCCAAATCGGCAACATATGGGACATTGAGGTCCTGATGGATGACTTGATTTGTGACAAAGTAAGGAGCATTGAGGATTTTACGAAGGATTTTGGATTGTAAAGATCGGTAATAAATAAATAAAACAAAATAATAATAAAAAAAAATATCTAGTCACATTTACACTCTTATATACAATATTTACACTATGGACGTGAGGATCTCTGAGCCCACTCTATCCCCCACGTGTGAGGGGTAGAGCTGAGCTCTTTGAGATCCCAGCGCATCTTTGTCACCGCGTCATTGGTCAACACTTAACTTGAGTGGAGAATCTGACCACTGCCAGAACTCCAGTTGTCCATTTTTATTTTACAGTAAGTCTCTTGGCCACTGCAGTTTCAGGCTTCTAGATGGGCTGTAGGGATGGGTGGAACTGGATTTGGATGGCTAGAAAGGTTTATATGGAATTTGGTTGGTATAGGTCAAGGACAAAAGGGATATGAAGGCCATGGTGTAGTGTTCGGTTAGAAACGTTATAAGGTGCATTGACTATAATTTTGGATTGAAAAGATTGGATATGTTTGATATTAGATGGTAGAAGTAAAATAAAGCCTTCATTTATAATCTCAGATTTTTTTTTCACCTCAACATCTTGATAAATAATAAGGAACAACTTCCTAAGAAAGAATATAATATATTATTATATTATAATATACAGAATAATATCTTTCTACAATATTCATTATTTTATTTGTATACCAGATCGTCCTGGTGGGCCTTACATGGCTGATATAACTTATATTATATATAGTTTTAATAGTTGGTTATGAGGGGGTATAGTCATACAAATGACACCCCTAACTATATACAATTTTCTTATTAAAAGAAAAAAAAATAATAATAAAATAAATAGATAAGAATAATGGAGGAAAGTAATATTAATAACAAAAAATAATGATATTGGTACACTTAAATAAAACAACAATTGTCTTCTAATAGTAGAAACAAACAAGTTAATTTGAAAAATGGAAGA
>NW_027109452.1:0-1348 GCF_000696795.3 Halyomorpha halys
TGTTTACATAGATTTTATAAACTGATTAACTTGGTGCTAAAGTTCTTGGAAGATAAAAGTGATACTTTACGATCCAATTTAATTCATTCCAAAAGTCACATTGCTTACTTGACAGACTTGTTTAAAAAATTTAATAAAATAAATCTTCAGCTTCAAGGTGATGAACTGAATTTAATAAAAACAAAATCGTTATTTCTGCATTTGTTAAAAAACTTCTTCTGTACACACGATACTTTGGACGAGGCGAATTCAGCCAGTTGGCAAATTTATCAAGAGCAGAAAATAAAGATGAAAACATACTTTTTTATTTTGAGCACTTGGATGCTCTCAATTCAGATTTGATGATATTTTGAAACTGAACATACCTATTTGGATTTTGGATCCTTTATCAAGTGTAAACACTGAAGAATATTCACTGTAATAAAAAGAGCTTAATGGAATTAATGACAAATGATGAATTTAAATTTAAATTTCAAACAACCAAGAATTCTAGATGCAAAAGAGAATTCTGCCTTTTTTGTGTTGTAATATTCTGTTAATGAATAGTACATTCATTTTTGTACGATTAGGTTCCAACTTTTTTTTTCTGGAGCTATAAATTTAAGTAAAATCACTGTATTTTAAAAATTTAATAACTATTATATTATTATTTTAATAGAATATATAATCTGAAATGCTTGACACCAACATGACTACCTTATCCTTGTGTTTGTAATGACATGAGAATTTACTACGAGCTCCTAACATCAAGGCATTGATTCATTCATTCATCAGCAAAATGAATGAAATTATACTTTCTTCGTAACACCGAAACACAGGTATGTTTAGATCATTAATCTATCCAACAGAAATTTCTATAAATAATATTTTCACAGAAGACAATTTTTTTTTTAATTTATTTAATGCAATTTACAACTGTAGAAAATAATACAATAAGTAAATATGTTGTATGTTTCATATACACTTGAAAATTTTGGAAAGGAACCACCCATCGGTGTTACTTCAAACATTAATTTAAACTAGAAGGTCCCGTGGCTACCTTCTTTTAGACGCCTCGGAGGATTTTCAGGGATTGTTAAGGACGAAAGATTAAGAATTAATGGGTTAAAATGGTTAAGGAGTTTGGAATGAAAAGACGCATATCTGTTTTGGGCCTGGTTAAAATCAAGGATTTTCGATTGGATGCGGGAGGAATTTGATGGTTTGGTGGAGCCACAGACCTCAATTGCATATGTCCAAATTGGTCTGATTATGGTAGTGTATACTAATTTTTTGTAGTGAATGGGAAGTTTAGGAGCGTTGGCAAGTAAGTGTTGTAGCAATCGGAATCTACGAGCAGTTTCTTGTC
>NW_027109453.1:0-16260 GCF_000696795.3 Halyomorpha halys
AACTTTATAAGATTTAATTTTATTATCTTTAGAATAGATTTGATTTATTTTTTTCTCTTTGAAGTTTGGATGCAATAATAACAAATTTTAGTCTTTAAAACGCATTTTTATAATAATAAAATTTCGTTAACTTTACGTTTTTATAAATGTAATACTACTCTCAGCAAATTGCAATAAAAATAAATGCTAAAGTTGTCATGGAAACAATGTTGATTTATGTTCATTAATAAAAAAAACATAGTTCCCACAAAAATTTCAGCTTGTAGTTTTATTGCAACTAATTTTAAACCAACTCTCATCTCTTATCTGTTAGGCTAGTGAATGACTGAATTTATTTAAAAAATAAATAAATAAAAAATGTATTACATAAGTTTGTCATGGCTATCATATTCATCTTCCAATCTAATATTTCTATAAAATATTTAATTATTTATAACTTATAGTTATAGCATTTCTATCTTTAGCTAAAAAATAATTTCCAACCGAACTGTAGTAGATAAATTTGAAAAAAAAAAAAATTGTTTTGTATAGGGACAAAAAAGAAATTTTTTTTTAATATTGGAAATTTTTTGAATTTCCTTTTTGAAACATATTACTTAGGTTAAATACCATAAAAAAATCTTTGGTTTCTTCGAATTTATAAATAAAATTCATAGTTTTTTTTTTTTTATGTTAATTAGTCAGTTGGACAAAATTAAAATAAAAACAAGCATGATAATCAGAAATATGGTCATTGTCATAGATTTATTATTATTACTTTTTTGTATAATTTAATTACATGACTAGTTAAGTAATAGATACTGATTTTAATTTATTTAAAAAAACAAAACATCTGTAATACCTTTAAAGAAAAATAAAATAAAATAAAATAAAATAGATTAAATTATCATAGAATAATTAGGGATTCAACAAAGCACTTGAAGATATACAAGTGATAACTTTAAATCGGAAAAGAATGTGGGGTTTGCTGACCATTTTTTAATAGTTAATTTATATATTTAGAATCTGTACTTGTTAAACTGATTCTATTGTGTTCTTATTTATAAAAAAAAAAAAAAAAAAAAAAAGGCACAACGGGCAACTTTCTCACAACAGAAAAATTTATAAATGTAATGATAATTATTATAAACTAGCATTCAAAATGTTCTATGAATAATTGTAGCAAAGAAATATTAATTATCCATAAGTCTACCCTTAACGTAAGTGAAATAAACATGAACATAAGTGAAACTCCTCTTTACAAACATCTTTCGAGAACAGACAACACAACTGTATAACCTATCTGTCTGAATCAATCATTGGATCTCTATAAAAGAAAAGAAACGGGATATACAAAAGTGACATACAAGAATTTAGTTACTACAGTAGAATCTCTGGTAACTGACCTCATATTAACTGGACAACAGAGAAAAAAAAAAAAAGATAATAATTCACAGAGATTTCACATTTAAAAATTTCGTAGTGTAAAAATTTTATGGAAAAAAAAATAACAGATTTTTTCAAAAAATAAATTTCCTATCATTGATAGTTTGTATTTGCATATTTGTTTGTTTTTTTTCTATGTTTTCAAGTACATAATATCAGTGTCAATTTATTCAAATTTTTTTTTTTTTTTTTGGAACCAAGTTTTCAATTTAGTAAATCTTCAAAATATAACCTTTAAATCTCTAAAAAAATAATCCATTTTGTTTTGTTATAAGACATTGACCTTTGTAGAATTAAAGATTTGCTAAAGTGAAAATTTTTGGTATTAAAAATATAAAATTTGAAAAAAAAATTGACAGATTCTTTTAGAACGAAGACACAGATCTGTATATAAATTTTACAAATGCCATAAACTAATTTTATTCAATATTTCCCTTTGAAATACTATACTTAATACTAACCAGCCAAAATTGGGAACTACTTGTGAAAAATAAATCAGGAATTCTACTGTATACTTAAAATTTTAGCTCACTTCAATGTATTCATCAGAATGGCTAATCGATCATGAACCTATAACATTCTTTATAGAAAAATGTCACTATATGTATGCACATCTATACCTTTTTCTGGTTAAATTAGCTCTTTTTCTTCCAAATTAATACCTTTTCTTAGTAATGTAAAATACTTAATGCAATAGAACTTCAAATTCTTAATATAATTATGGATCATGCATCCAGTCAGAAACAAACATTATTTTAATGAAATCCTCATTTTTTCCCTATAACATTGTCATTTTGTAAATAAAATTTCTGTAATTTTATTGAAAAGTACTAATTTGGCTTGAAAAAAGTACATGAATATTTTTTAATTGGTTTTGTGAATTCAGAAGAGAGACGAATGATTATTAAATATTAAAAATAAATTTCTTTTGAGATTGGTTTAATTATATTCAAATTTTCTAAGGAATTAATAATCTAGTCTACATAAAATTGTTGGCATAACTAAATTACATAATTTTATCAATGTCATAATACAATAGCAGTCTTTAAGAAACATGAATATCTAAGTTGGATTTTATCAGCCTGTTATTTCAAAGTGATATCAATATTTAAGGATATCATCTGATGAATGATTTACACTAAATATATATATATATATAGAAGGCCTTTCACCTAAACATTATCTTGTACTCGGTGACATTATAATATATTTGGAGTTTCCACTTTTCTCCTGAAAAGAGAGCTGTGATTTCAAAGATAAAAACCTTATCTAAAACTAAAACATTTCATATACCAACCTTAGTTGCAACAATATAACAGCTTTGTAGAACCAATGGTCAACGAATCATTGCTAAACAAATACAAAAAAAATTCACACACTTATTCTAATATATTTTCTTTGAAAAATATTTATACTTTCAGTGTCTATAAATTTAGCAAAAATAAACATGTTACATCACATTTTAAAATAGTGTGCGTAAAATTTGAATGCAAAAAGCATAAATATTTGCTATTCAATGTACTTATAGCATTCACTAGCACGTAAGCTTTAATGTAATGCAATAATTCGCAATGTTGAAAAAAAAAATGCATCCTCTCTTAAGCAGTTTTTTCAATAGTTGATTTCAAATATTTGATCTCTGATTCGAGTTCTTCAATACGTTTGTCTTTCAGTGTCAATTGTTTCCGTAAAAGGAGAACTTCTTCGCTCAATCTATCATAGGATCGCTGAAGCTAAAAAAAAAGTAAAATAACATGTAAAATTTTAAATAATTATTTTTGTTTATTTCAAATAAATCATTTATCATTGTTACCACTAATAAAAATGGATAAATATAAATTATGACAGAATTTGAAAATTAACTTAATGAGAAACATTTCCTGAGGATTATTTTTTATTTATTTAATGATATTTACAATTGTATTTACATAACAACACATCCAGTAAATCTGATGAAAGATCATCATAATATGATAAAGGCATGTAGAGAAACTACCCATCTTCTTTTCAGATGCCTCGGAGGACTTTCAGGAATGGAAGAGGAAGCAAAGTTAGAAACTAGCGGGTTTGGGTTGTTAGGGAGTTTATAATGGAAGGATTAAGGTTTGGGCAAGATTGGTTATAAATGGAACACTAAGGACTTTATGGATGATTTTATTTGTGTTAAAGTAGCATTGAGAATTTTGGATTGGATATGAGAGGAATTTTAAGGTTTACTGGAGCCCCAAAACTCAACTCTGTATGCCCAGATGGGCCTTATTACAATCATGTAGATCAGTCTTTTGTAATGCATTGATAGTTTAGACAGTTTGTCAAGTAAGTGCTGTAATAGTTGAAATCGACGTGCAGTTCCCTGTATTCTCAGTCTTGTGTAAGGATTATAAGTTAATCGTTTGTCCAGATGAAGTCCAAGATAATGGATCTTTTCTGAGATTGAAAAATTTTTTCCGGATATAAGAGTAGAGGGATAAAAGGTAATGGAGAGTAATGAAAAATACAAAAACTTTAACAGATAACATGGACGAGAAAAACATCGAAAATAATTTTTTTAAACAAATAAGTTTTACCATATATAAAATTAATTTTTACTCAATGTAGGTTGTTAAGTGAAAGTTCTGCTATGAACCACAATATTTTATTAGTATTTATGAATACTGTGTTATTTGATAAGCTAACCTTTTATTTAACAAAGAAAATTATTCTTTGCGAAATAAAAAATAAGTTGAGATAAAATGTATATTATTTAGTAACCTATTTCACTCTCCCAGTTCAACAGTGTAACATCTCAAAAAATGGTAATTTGGAGTTTAGTGAGTTGTAATGGAAAAACTCTTCCTTATTAAATTTATTTATTTGAATACATCATCAATTATATTATATTTTGTAAAGATAAACTTAATTAAAGTCTTGTTAACATAATGTTTTTTGATTTCTCCTTATTTTTTATAAATGAAATTATATTTATTAATTTATTTAAAAGGACAGAGAGCAGAAATGGTTATTGTGACTATTATACCTAAGACTAAATAAGGAGACAAGTTTAATAATGAAATGTGAGGATATAATTATGTTAAGAGTACCTGATGACGGAGCAATTTTTTTACTTGGATTTTATGACATATGTATAACTATGATTCTGTGTTTTACTTTATAGATTTTATCCTTATTGCTAAGATTACATGCATATCTCAAAATAACCATTTTTTGAGATCTTACTCCGTTGAACTGGGACAGTGATTTATGCATGGATAAATGAAAAAAATATTTAATTAATATATAATAAACACTTTCGATTGACGTACCTGATTATAAGATTTAACTTCCGAGTCATTTTCATTCAACTTGTTGTATTTATCTTCACTGAATATCGGTTTGCCAAATTTACGCTGTATCTGTTGAAATTTTGTACTCTGATTTGAAGAAGTTTTGGCATTTTTTTCATTTTCAGCATTGTTCTGAAAAAGTAGCAGATTACTGTTGTTATTAAGTCAAAAGATTGAGTTTGGAACATAGGATATGATAATACCATTAAAAAAAAAAAATAATCAATACATTGTTATTGTAAAATATCCTTTCAATCATGTTTTTGTCACATAAATATTTTTTTTTTATAATTACTAAATTTTTAAATTAAATAATACGCAGCCTTTTTATTTAATGTAAATTTTCATTAATGTCCACTTTTGAGTAATGACTCAAAAATTTAGTTCTGATGGGTTTTTATGCAGATTTTTTTCATGACTTTTGTCTGTTATAGAGGAGCGAAAAGTACTGATGAGGAACAAAATTTGTGTGTATGTCCGGAATGAAGGATTTCTATAAAAGAGAGGTATAAATAAATTAAATTTGTACTTTATGGAGAAGTAGCGGGGGCAGTGGGCAAAAAAACACAAATAATTTTTTATCCCTGACCATCTCCACTTATTAATCTACAGTCAACTATCTACACCTCATTACAAATATGTACTTTGTTGGCCAGGACAAAACCTTAATAATACTGTCCTTAATGCTGCCTATACATCAACAAAAGGGACGTGACGGCCGTACGGGTAGGGACGTAGGTCCCAGAGGCACCCGGTTTGGAATGTTGTGGGTTTGATTCCAACTTGGGGCAGTTAATAATTATTTCTCGGTGGTTCTGAAAAATGAATCTTGACAGTCCTACCCTGGTTAGTATGGGGCAGCAACTCTAGTAGCCACCAGGGGTTGGCGAAAAGGACCACTAGGCTCACTTGCCGGACTTGTTCCCCCCATCTTTTACTAATAGCAATACTGGCTAAGAGAATTTTCATTACAGACATACCAAATTATATATAAATAAAGTATTTTGATAAACAGAACTTGTTATAAATACTAAAGGGTACAAAGTATCTTCTAAAATTCTTGGTTAAGTCCAAGTCGTCAATAAAGGATACTCAATCTCCTAGCTTGGCCATAAAAGAAACTAACACTTTTATCTGCATCTTTCATTTCTAGCAAACAGATAATGATTTGTCATAATTAGTAATCAAAAAATAGTTCTTACCATTAGTTCTTCTTTCGTGTGACAAATATGATTGTTAATTGTATTTTGAACAATATCTGGCACTGTGTCCCTTTGCTAGAAAAAAATAAATAAAAATTAAAAATACATAGAAATTTGAAGCTTTTTAGCAGATAGAAACTTATTTTCTGAGTAAATAAATAAAAATACCTTCTGTGAAAGTTATGAAGATGAAAATTATGTATTGGTGATGAGTCCACCAGGATCATTAAAAAAAATCTTTTTTTTTTTTTTTTTTTACAATATAAATATGTTTATATAAAAGGAAGATTGTCCAGGTGAGGTCAAAATAACTCGAATAGTAAATAAAATATTTATTGTGAGCCAACATTTCACTAGGTAAAAGAGAAATATAAAAAAAAAAAAAATAATAAAATAAAACAGTACACACTAAAGACGGAAAATAAAAATAAAGTAAAAGTCCAGAAAAAAGGATAATAGTGAACTAAATTATTTTCCTTATATTATGCTACACAGTCAATCAACAATTTTTCGAAATATTTCATGTTTTTTTTTTTTGTTTTTTTAAATCAAATTTTGAAACAACTTTCTACTGGTAAAAGTTTCCACTAGACGCTTTCTAAGGGTGTAAATCATCCGTATCCATCCGGGCAACATGTCCAGCCCAGTGAAGACATCCAATCTTTTTAAACCTGATGATGTTAACTTCCTCAAATATTTCTGTCTACCCAACCTTGACTGGACCGAGTAATCTTCAAAATGTATCAAAGTTATATCTCCAGTATTATAGTAATATTTTACTACAATTCCTGCTTGTAAGTAAGTGCAGTACGTACTGAATAGCTGTCATTGCGACTCATTACTTATTAATTACAGCCTTATGATCAGAGATGGGATAAATAAAAAAATTATCTATAGTTTTAACTAATAGCGAAAATTGCCATGGATACGACCCTTATTCATGAATGAACTATTGATAAATAAATATTGTATCCATGACAATTTTAGATACTAGTTTCAACTAAAGTTAATTTTTTCCTAGCTCTGCTTGTGATGCACACTTTTATTTTTTTATCAAGTTTACATGAATTTTTTTTTTTTAAAATCATAAATTGTTGAAATATAACAAACAAATCTTAGAACTAATGGAACATGAATGACTATAACTTTATTGGATTGACTGAATGGTAGGAGCTAAGGATACAAGTTGTTCCTCACAAGTTTTAATTTTAAATAAATAAATAAAGTCTTGAGACAGATTAAAAAAAAAAAAAGTTTCATTGGTTAAAAATAGTTCTATTTCAACTTGAAATTATTACATCTACAAATTGCTAATAATGTGAAACAGCTTACATCAAGAGGTCTGTAATCAGGTATCGTTTGTTGACTCAGGAACGCCATTTTCATATGATACTTATTACCAACGGAACCACTGTTTAAATTTTCCGCAGCAGTTGAAATTTTGGGTTTGTGCGTTTTCACAGCAACACCTGTATGAAAATGTATATAGTAAGAAATTAAGAAAAAGTAAATAAAATTTTATACTTTAAACATTATAAAGGGTGTTTATGAAGAGTATGTGCTGGTTAAAAGTTAAATATAACTTATTATTCAGGTTAATTATCTTAGACACTCTCATGATCACTTTTTATTACCATATATTAGAAGAGTAGCAATCAGTGTTCAATGCCATATTAATCTCTTCAATTTTTTTTATCCATTTAATTTGAATACTCATTCATTGCTTTTTATTAAAGAAAGACCATCTCCAACTGAACACCGCATTCTAATGTATGTATACAGTACTCAGTTGAGGATGTCTTATGTCACCATTAGTGAAACTCTTCTAATACAAGACTCATAATATTCTTAATATTAATAAAAAAATTATCATGAAACTGTACGAGGCGATTAACCTAAATAATTAGTTCAAATTAAAACAACTTATCTACAACTAAATAAAATTAAAATTTATTAAAAACCAAAGAACTCGGAACGAAATAATTTATCTATTAAAAATATAGGCGTAATAGAAATCTATAAAAGGAAGATAGAAGAAGGAAGAGAGGCGTGGTCAAAGAAAAAACTCATAAATAAAGCATCCTGATGAATGGCTTCAGGCTCTACATGTCCCATCCATCTTAACCTCCTTTTCTGTATATCTTCAGATATTAACCTACCAGTCTCTGCAAGCAGTTCACTGTTAGTTCTTCTCCTACACAAGATCTCTCTGCTAATTGTAAGGAGGACTTTCTGTTCAAGTCTCTTGGATTCAGCTTTCTAGGGTACCTCTTAGAGGCCAGGTCTCGCAGCCTTATATCAGAGCTGGCTTTATCATGATATTTCACACCCTTAGCTTCAGATTTTTAGAGATTTCAGTATTCTTGACAGAGAGAAGGCTATGCTTACGCTTGTAATACGCTGGTCTATCTCAGTTCTTTTATCAATTATTGATGTTATTATGAAGCTGAGGTAATTTTCACTGTCAACTTTCGGAAATAATTTGCCATCCACACAGACCATGTTGTTCAGCTTACAACCAGATAATTTTATCCTTCATTGACTGGCAAGCCAATTACCTATACTTCTCTTAATAGAGTCTTTGGGAATCTTTTCATGTTTTCTTGGTTACTTCCTAGGACCACAATGTCGTCCGTGTAGGACAGAACTTTATGTTTCATTCCGATGTGTACCCCAACATTTTCGCATGATGTTCTTCTAATCACTTTTTCTAGGGCTAAGTTGAACAGCATTGGTGAGAGTCCAACTCCTTGTTTCAAACCTGTTCTGAATTCAAAAGCTTCAGATACTTCTCCTTGTATCAGATCTGCATTTAGGATCATTTGTACATGTGTTTGTCAGTCTTACCAATTTTCCATCTCAGTCATAATTTTCCAAAGACAATTTCTGTTTAAGCAATCATAGGTTGCTTTGAAATCGACAAATAAAGAATGCACATTCTGATCTATTTCCCATCATTTTTCGAATATCTGTTTCATGACAAAGACCTGAACACAAGAATTGTGTTCCTTCCTCTCCAGAACTCTACTTGGTGTTTGCCTCTTATATTCTCATAATACCCTAATCATAATACATTCATCGGTCTGTAATACTCCACTATATTCCACTTTTTCTACCTTTTGGTATGTCATTTAAACAATATAATTTTTAGTAAATGATTTCCCTTAATAGGCCTTGATATATGCCTTAATACATATTGTTAATAAATACACTATTTACCATAGAGATCATAAGTTTTTAATATATTTAACTTTTAAATAGTACATACCCTTTTTGGATTAATAAATAAATAAATTCTATACTTATATACTTTACCTGTCTTCATAGACATTAGTATAGGAGGTTTATTAACACCGTTAGCCCAGTCAGATGCAGAAACTGAGGGAACAGGTGCAGCGGTATCGGGATACAAATCATCTTGGAACTGATCACTCTAAAATTAAAATATTAAAAAAGAAAATTATTTACTATTAAGTGAAAAATTTTTTTTAATGTATAAATAATTAAAAATATATTACCTTTCTTGGTACAATCATGGATACTGGTTCACACAAGGGTTTGGTGGTATGGAGTTTATAAAAGCGGAATATTTCGCACTGAGTTACATTGCACCCTCGTTTTGGCATTATACCTAAACTCCTCTGATCATAAATAAACAATTAATTAATTAATAATAATATTATTAGTCATTATATTAATTAAATTGAAAAAAAAAACAAAAAAAAAAAAACGAACCTGAGGTAAACCTGAAAGGTATTGGTTGAGAAAATGAACCCATGGGGCTGAGTCAACTATTTCATAATACCTGATGTTTCCATCTCCCTATAAATTAAAAAAAAAAACTTTAAACTTATCCATATAAAATTATTTGTTTATTTCAGAGCATTTTTATTATTACTATTTTGAGCCGTAGATTTGTATTTATTAGACTTTACATGGTGTCTATTAATTTTGGTGATTGAAATTACAAAATTTTCAATAGTTCATCAAAAAGTCAATAGTTTTACAAAAGAATTTTTGAATTTTTTTTTTTACGTGCGATAATTAAACAAGGCAAACAAAAAACCTGATTTACTTTTCTGTTTTATATATTTCTAAAGCTGCAGAAATTTTAATGAGTTGTTAATAGTTGACCATAGATTAATATGAGAAGATGGTCGGGGGTGCGGTCAGCAGAAAACGCAAATAAACAAAAACTTATTTATTTGGGCTGAAGTTTCAACCTGATTTTCAGGCCTTCATCAGGACTTGAAAAATTCTATCTCTTTTTTTTTTTTTTTTTTACACGAGATAAAGGCCTGAAATTCAGGTCCAAACATTGGCACAAATAAATGAGTTTTTTTTTTAGTTTTTTCTGACCGCGCTCTAGATCTTATCTTCTCCTCGTATCTAGATTTTAATACTCTGAATAGACCCTGGCCCAAATTCAGCCATGGCAGGTAATTATTTATTCTGTTGCTGTAATGGGGTCTGGAGTCCTCCTAGGGTCTGTCAATGGACCCCTCATAATATAGATACCTTAAGTAGGGAAAGATCTGGCAGCTGAGCGTGATCTTGAAAAAATCACCTCGTTGTATAACAGCTGTTCTAAAAACAGCACTTCTTCACAAAGCACTTAACATCTGACCCTCCTTGGTTCGTAGGGGTTCACATTATAACAATAATTATTATTATTAGGTTTTAATACATTTTATTTGCACTTAGAATCACGTTTTTCTTTAACTTCATTATATATATATATTTAAACTTTTGACTATGCACTTATAATGTAATGAGAAGATGAGGCGTAAATAATTGACTAGATTAATATGAGAAGAAGATGGTTGGTAGTGCAGTCAGTAATAATAAACACAAATAAGTAAAAGCTACTTTATTTGTACCACAACAAAAACAAAGCACAAATAAAGTAGCTTTTACTTATTTGTGTTTATTATTACTGACTGCACCCCCAACTATTTACTCCCCCACATTGAGAATCTACAGTCAACAATAAACACTTCACAAATTAATTAATTATACCATTTAACAGTTTAATATAACAGTAATCGAAATAAATATAAAATTTTATATATTTATATATATTATAGCGATATTTTACATTTATAGTGAAATTAAATCTGCACTACAATAAAATATGGAGGGTCAGAGTAGCAGTACTTTGTAAGGAAGTACTGTTACTAGACCAACAGTTGTACAAGGAGGTGATTTGGTTAGAATTACGCTCGACCGCCAGGTTTTTACCTAATTAAGGGTTCCCACTTTACGAGGCTGGGTGGACTCCGGAGGGCTCCCGAACCCAGAGGGCTGACTCAATGGCTACAGGTAACAGATAATAATTATATGCCCGACCGGATTTGTACTCGGATCCCAGGAATTAGTAGTTAAATATATAGATATATATACATACTTTAGTTAATAAAACATTAAAATTACTGAATGTTGTCATGAGCAAAAAATGAAAATAAGAAAGAGACTTATGATATAACAAAAAGGATTAATATTAACTAATTTGAATGTGTGATTACAATAAAAAGGAAGTATTATTGTTGTAGTGTATTATAAATAACATGTAAGAATAAATCTATATTCTTTATGATTTTAATATGAAATATAATTTATTTGTTATTATAATAATTAAATCTTTGTGGTGTTATTTTTCAATTTAACAAAAATTGTAGTCAGATGAAACATTCAATTTACTTAAAATCCTTATTAACAGTACGAATTTGAAAATTAGTTTAATCGATGGACTCATACTACGAAAAATAGACCAAAGAAGAAATTGGTCAATACATTATTATTAGAATAGTTTATTTTTAAAAATAACACAATATATTTTTAATATTTCTTGTTCAATTTATATTTTAATTTTCAAAGATATTTTTTGTTTTTATTGGGATTTTTAAAATAACTTTATAACTTGTAAATATTATTAACAGTTATATTTTGCTAAATAAGTAAATATATTATATGCAATAGTTGCATTCATCTAGTGTAAAATTATTTTTATTTTTAAGGAGGTGTTGATAGTTGATCATAGATTAATTTGTGGAGAAGATGGTTGGGGGAGGAAGGGTGCGGTCAGCAAATAAACACAAATAAAAAAATTAAATAAATAATTTTTTGTTTATTTGCTGACTGTACCCTGAACATCTTCTCCACATATTTTTATTTTTGATTTATTGGGCATAAAGAAAGCCTTTAATAACATGTTTGAAAATTTTCTGTGAGCGTGGGGTCCTGACTTCAGGGCCTATTTTATCCCTGAATATGTTGAATACGACTGACACACAATAAAAAAATTATCGGTATAAGCTGTAAATTGAAAAAAATCACTAAGATTGTTTACCCCATTACAAAATAATAGTCTAATTGTCTCTAGATTCTTTAATTAAACATATTACATGTCCAACATTTTGGCCGATCTAGCCACCATCAATGACAATCTTAGTTTTAGTATCACATCCCTCACATAGATTTATTGAAATTTGCAGGCTATTATGCCCAAGTCATTTTAACTGTGTTAAATTGACTTGGGCATAATAGCCTGCCAATTTTAATAAATCTATGTGAGGCTGTGATACTAAAATTAAGATTGTCCTTGAAGAAAGGCCAGATTGGCCGAAATGTTGGACATGTAATTATGTTTTAATAAAGAAGATTAAGTAGATTTGGATAAATCTTGTTATAATTAATAAAACTACTGGTCTCAAACAAGATGATAAAAATATATAAAATGGTAAATAATATTAAAATTAATACTTGATTTAATATGAAATATATTCTTACCTTTCCAGCTAAAAATAGAATATTTGTGTCATAATCAAAATATGGGAAAATTATTCCAGAAGATGAATCGACATATTCATTAGCAAGCGGAGTTACTAATGAATTCTCGTTCCAAATGGCCAATTCACGGTCACTACGTTTCGAAAAACCGACTGTCGCGACGAGGCCATTTTTCAAATATACAGCTTTACTGCATCTATTTCCATTGTGACAGATGCCTTCCTAGGAAAAAATAACAAATAACTATACTTCTAACAGTAAGAAATCTATTGCAATAATAACTAACAAATAATTAAAGTAATGTTAATTAAAAAAATAAATCAGTTTAAGTTATATAAAAGCATCAACAAATAGGAACTTGTTAAGCCTGCGGTTGATTTATTAAGTTTTTCTTTTAAATATTCTTAAATATACTTTTCTTATAAAACAAATCCTGGATTCTATACAATTTTACAACTAACTGAGCTAAATGTTATATTAGTAGGATTTGTTTTTATAAGGCAAGGAGGTTAAGATAGGCGGAACATGTGGCTCGAAGCAATCCATCAGATGCCTCTACATAACAATGAATGGCAGTATTGTAGGCAAGGGACCACGTGGGAGGCCAAAAACCAGATAGATAAACAGAATCAACAAAGATGGGAAAGAGCTGCATGTAGAAAAGTGGAAAGCAGTAGGAGAAGGTTGGTTCAGGCGGCCAAAGATCCAGAAGGAAATTCTAGTGGTTGCAAGCCAACCAGAAAAAAAAAAAAAATTTCATTTTGAAAGGATCATTCCCTAGGCGTGGTTGCAATTACACCCACATTAATTTACAACATAGCAGAAATAAATAAATTAAAAACTGCATTATATTTATAATTTTAAAGTTATATTACAATTACTTACTGATATAACGAGTCCAGTCCTTGGGTCAATTATTCTCAGCTTTTTATCTTTTGAAGTCGTTGCAATTCGAGAACCATCTCTATTAAAGGAAAAACTGTGCACTACGTCGGTGTGGCAATCTATAATGTTCAAAGCCTCTCCTTTGCCAACGTCCCAAATAATAACCTTTGAAAAAAAAAATTCTTATTAATAGATTTTATGGGAAAAATTTATTAAAAATAATAATTGAAAATATTTTTATTTTTCTTGATTTCATTAGCTAGCTAAGGTGATCCCTTATCCAGCTCCTTTTAGTCTTCAGTACGTGATGTCGGGAATGTTTGAGGAAGCCATATCTTGTGCCAATCTATTGGTGTGATAGTAGAGTTTATCATGAAATGTCTTATATGATGTTTTAATGTGGTTTTGTACAGTCAGCATGTGTAAGGGCTGTTATAGCTTAGGGAGTAAAGGCACAGGTTTTTGCAACCTGGGAACTACAGTGGCACCAGTCCGAATCCAGCCTGGGGGTTGACTTTTATTTCTGAAGTGGTCCCACGAAATGAAAATTTTACCCTCCACCATATTGATAGAATAGGGTGGTAGCCTGTAGATAACCCCCCTCTGTCATAATGTTCACCATATGTCAGAAATGACCAGGAAGGGGGTCATAAAAAAAAATTTGGTGTGAGTTCTGTTATCTACCATATAGATCGTGTAGTTTGACGTAGTATTTTTTATAGAAATGTTTGTAGTTTGTTTATGTGAGTATTTTTGACTGTCCAGTTGATTTGTAAAGCATACGTCTAAAGGGGTTTCGGTAAACAGGTGTATGTGTGTGACTATCTCAATTTTAGAATGGATCATTGGTGAATTAGAGAATAAAGTAATAATTAATATGAATTGAATAAATAAATAAAGAAATTGCTAAATAACATAAACAAAAAAATTTTTTTTTTATTTATTAAATTTCAGAAATAATTTTGTGCTATTTCTGAATTAATCCAGAACCTAACAAATTAAAAATAATCATACTATTATTTATATAGATATCTTAAATGATCAAACAGAACAAACCAAGTAATCGAATCCAACACTAGCAATAATATTTTCAGCAGTAGGATGCCATTCAATGTAACCAACCCTACGTTTATGGGCATGCAAGTCAACAATCCAATCGGTCACGTTTGAAGATAAGCCTCCTTCTGGTACATACCACAGCTTTATCTAAAAATAACAATGAATAAATAAATGAAAAGAAAATTGTCAATCCATAAGAAGAACTCATATACACTCATTGTTTGACACTTTTGTAAATTTGTTAAAACTTTTTTATTTTAAGTAATACTAAAAACTGGATTGTTTATAATCCTAAGAAAGTTCAATCCATTAATCAATAAATTTCATTCTTTTGTAATGTATATTAATATATAGGAAGCTGACAATACTGTGCATTATGATACCTCAGAAGAACTGTATTATGCCATTATAATTGTGATTGTTACATGTGCTGTGTTGTAATACTGATGATCAAATATAATGTATTTTGAAGAGTTGTTGAAGGTAGTATCTTTTGTTAATTACCAACAAATCTACATTGGTGACCCGACGTAATATCATATTAACTTGAGAAGGTGTTCTCTAAAATCTTATCTCCTATACCAGATTGTTTAAATTTCCGTCAGAGATTGAGAGAATTCCTCTAATTTGTCTAACCAGAATAGAATGTTTTTAATATTTTTTCACTAATTTCAGTTTCCGCAAGAGCATTAATTTTTAAAGACTTTTGCTGGGTTTGAGAATACCTAATTCAATTTCACTGACTGATTTCTTACTAACGTGTATTTATTGGATTCATTCGATGAAACGATATTCCATACATTTTCTACCACTTTTTAGGTCTAACTCGGCAATTAAATAGTTAAATTTAGCCCTCTAGGATGTGATACCAGACAGTTGAAATTGTGCTTCTACCTGATAAAACTAGATATCTGGCTTGTCAGACCAAGAAGGTGAAATTTTAACAATTAGTGGATCTATGAATGGTGTAGTAGCAGTCAAATTGATATTCGAAGGCTCAGAATCATCTTGAGTAATTGAAGTAATTTAAAAATGAAGTTATGTAAAACAATAATACTGTTGGAATGTTTTATGTTTAGCTGAATTAAGGTTGTTATCATGTCTTGTTTGTTCAGCCCTGATGAAGACCTTAGTGGCGGGTATTTATCGGGTAAACCAATATTTTCAAGGATATGGAGAGGTAATTTTGGTCAGAAGAATTGGCAGTACTGATTACCTCCCTATCCCTTCAGTATGCGTTGAATTGTTTTGTAATAATGGCCTACCTCTTTTTGTATAGGCCTTTTTAGGCTGTTGATAAGAGATATGCTGAATTTGGTTTTAATTCGATTCATCTTATCTTTTTCTATACTGATAGTGATACTGAATTGATAAAGTGTAAACTGATAATTTTTAAGTAGTAGTGGTCTATGAGCCTTAAGGTATTGTTTTTGGAATCTTTAAATTATATACTAACAATAATTGTTGTTTTTTTTATATTTATTTATTTATTTTTTAAGTGTTTGCTCTCTTTAATTAATTATATATATAAATGATTGATTGTATTTTACAAAATATGAAGGAGATGGTTGGGGGTG
>NW_027109453.1:16914-22422 GCF_000696795.3 Halyomorpha halys
CCCACTCTGAAAGGCTTCATCAAGGTAAAAAAAGATATAAAACAACTAAAATTATGTTGACAATGTAGGACAAAAAGATACAAAAAAGTAAACTAAAGTAGAGTTAAAAATTATATAAATATAAGTGATAAATTATATAAAAATGAACAAAAAGAAATAAAGATAAGATGTACAATAATAAATACATATATAGTTATTTCTTTTTGTTCATTTTTTCACTTATATGTATATAACTTTTAACCCTACCTTAGTTTACTTTTTTTATTTTTTTATTCTATATTTTCAACATATTTTTAGTTGTTTTTAGCCATGATGTAACCCTGCAGAGTGGGGCAAAACATCTGCAAATAAATAGTTGTTAACTATTTTTTGTTACTTTTTTACCACATCCCTGACCATCTCCTTCATATAATCTACTAATTGCATGTACTAACTGAAAACCAGATGGCCTTTTTACCTTATCGAGGAATCGGTAGAAAGAACGACTGCTGTCTGTTTTCATCTTTAGACCGTGCAGTTATTGTGATGAGTAGAAGATGGTTGAGGGTGTGGTCAGCAAAGATGCACAAATTTTTTATTATTTTCTTTTTAGTTTTATGTCTCTCTAAATTAAGGCTATTATCTTGTTTTGTTTTTCAGTCCCAATGAAGGTCTGAAATTGAAGTCGCAAGGTTGGCACAAATTTTGTTTATTTGTATTTCTCTGTTGTTTGTTTGTTTATTTGTACTTCCACATCTCTGACCATTTTCTGCTCAGATCAATCTACAATCAACTATTAACACCTCATTATAATACAGTAATCCTTATCTTTGGGTAATTTAAATTACCTGAGACACTTGATGTGTTCATGAATTTTCTTTTTTTTTTGATAAACAGAAAGAACTCTAATGTCATTAAGCTCGTCAGGCACATTATTAAATTGATAAAATTAAAAGAGTGTTACTAATGGGTAGGTTATCAACAAGTCATATTAATCTGACTCAGCATATTTAATCATTTTTCTGTAAATAATTATAGAAAGGGAGGATCCTCAGGTGTTTAGAATGACACAGCTGATTTTTATGAAAATGAGGAATTAATAACACTTTTAAGTGCTTAAAAAACTATTTGTTACATCTAGAAAATTCAGAAAAATATTTTTAATAGGTTTAGAAGGATTTAAATAAAGAAGATAATATTTGTTCCTTTTCATATTTCTTGATTGTTTTCAAATGCTGTTCGTAATTGTCTTATATAATTGTTTATTATCCAGTCTATAGTACACGTTATCTTCTTTTTGTTATACTGTTTTGTTTTTCTTCATTATGAACAACATTATTATTGTTATATCTTTTATTAGTGGGATTCATTTTTAAATCATTAATTATCAATTAGAATGATTGAGAGCAAATATTCTTAGAACCTAATTAAACCCACACTGTAAAAAAAAAAAAATTATAAGAATAAATTTTTATTGGAAGAAGATAGTTGACCATATGAAGTAGATTGTAGGAAGATAGTCAGGGTGGCGGTCAATAAAGGTATCAAAATAGTAAAAGAAAACTATTTATTGTTAAACAATGTTTTGCCCCACTTAGCAAGGCTTCATCAGGGCTGTTAGAATGAAACAAAGATGACAACTGATTTGAGTTGTCATTTTTGTTTCAATTATTGCTACTACTTATATAGATTGTAATAGGAAGTATTAGTTTTTGAGATTCTGTATTAAAATATAAACAACTAGTAAATTAGATGTTGGTTATACAAAGGCATGATACAGACATGTGGAGAATCTATACACTGATAGAACTCCAATAACATTTCTAGAGGAGAAGATGTCGAGGCTAATTTCTATCCAAACACTTAGAAGGATTGTCAGGTAATGAAGAAGAAGAAGCCAAATTAGAAACAAATGGGTTTGGGTAGTTGGGAAGTTTATCATGGAAGGATTAGTATCTGGTTCTAGCCAAATGGGCAACATATGGAACATTGAGGTCTTGATGGATGATTTGATTTGTGACAAAGTAAGGAGCATTAAGGATTTTGGACTGCAAGGATTTGATACGAGAGAAATTTGATGGTTGAGTGGAGTCCCAAAGCTCAACTCCGCAAGTCCAGAGAGGCCTCATTATAGTCATATAAATGAGTCTTTTATAATTAGTTGTAAGTTTAGACCGTTTGTCAAGTAAGTTTTGTCTTAGTTGGAATCAATGAGCAGTTTCTTGTCTTTTCTGTCTTGTATGAGGATTCCAAGTTAGTCATTTGTCCAAATGTAGTCCTAGGTAACAATAATATTACACTTAAAATTCATATATTAAAAATATACATTAATTTAAAAAAAATTATACAAACTAATATGTTTTTTTCCCTTATTCTGTTTTGTTCCTTGTTTTTCTTTATTCAATCATTTTTGTTATACTGATTTGTACTTAGCCCTAATGAATGCCTCAAATTTAGGCTGAAACTTCGGAACTCAATACAAAAAAAAGTTTTGCTTATTTGTGTTCTTCACTTCACTAAATGCAACCCTGACCCTTGACCATCTTCTCCTTACTAAAATATTTATGGACCACATCTTTTCTTTTAGTGTGTACTGTGCTTATATATTTCTTTTTTATCTACTTTTTTATTTGTAATTCTTATTTAATTTTATGTTCCACTGCACATATTTAAGCCAAGGCCTTTCCTATTGTAGTATTATGAAACTCTCCAAAGAGATTCAGCATTAATTGATGAGTTAATGTTTTGCACGTCAGCAACTGAACTAACATAAAAAATGAATAAAATAAACATATGTCACTTACTGTACAGTCGTCGCTGCATGAAGCAATAACATTGTCATTGAAAGGGTTCCATTTAATATCCAGTACAGGGCCAGAATGTCCTGATATTTTATATGCATTAAAATCTACACGCCCAGTCTGAAATAAAAATATATATTTTTAAATAATATAACTATTAAAAAAAAAATCAAATTATATTCAATAAATATTTAAGTTAACTTAATAAATATTACAATTAAGATTATTATAACTAATACAATAGTCAATAAAGATCTTTTATTCTCATGAAATGCTAAACTGTTTTCTATGATGCATAAACTGTTTATTAACAATTATAAAGGTAATACTATAAAGGAAAAGCTTTTGGTCTGACTTTGTTTGAAAAATTGTCTTCACTTAAATTAGCAGTACACTTAATCTTTACTTTACAATTGTTAAAAACACAGTAAATATAATAATTCTCCCATTTTTAATGTCTTAAAATTAAGTATGTTTAGTCCTAAGAACTGGTTTACTTATTAGAAATACATTAACTTGTTACTGTTTAGTAAAAGTGTAGTAACTACATATCACTTACTGCATCTTTACTAAGCAAATTCCAGTTACTGGATTTGTAATTCAAATCCTTTTAAGAAGTGCAGTAGGTATAGAATCTGATAGTGTTATCTAGAAGTGAATGGATAATGTGCATTTCAAGTTTATATATACTAAATGAATCAAAATAGAACATAATCAACAATCAGTATAGATCTGTTAGTGAATGAAAGACAAGTTAAACTGTGACAAATACTGTATATAATAACATATAATAAATAAATAAATAAATATATATGCATATGTAGATATATACATATATATATAAACAAACAGTAGTATTTTTTATGAAACTCAGCCAAGGGGCAGTAGAAAAATTTTTAGTTCATGATATAGATTGTGCGAATGTATACAGAGTTTATGAAGTTAGTATGGGTTGTTGCAGGCTTGATGTCTATCCATTATAAGTAAATTGGCTCTCATATGAAATCATATTAAAAAAAAAAAAAAAAATTGATGAACCTAACTTACAAATAATTTTATTTAAAAAAAAATAGAGATAATTTAACTTATTTTAATTTGTGATGTCCTGAAATATGGAAACAGAATTGGAAGGTATGATTGTTTATGAGTAATTTGGGTGACACTAATATAAATTATATATAAAAAATATATAATATTACTATTTAATTTTGTGGCAATTTATAATGGTAGATTGTTAAGTATAGATGAATATGTTGCTGAACAATGAAAGCAATGCTTAAATAAACAATAAAAAACAAGAAATAAGACTACCTAAGGTAATAAACCTAATTGATAGTAAACTTCATTTCATAACTCAATTTATAGTACTAGCAGGTAAATAATCTTCTAAGGAAGTCATCTCCGCAACATACTCAGGTCAGATAATGCACTTTTCTCAATGAAGGCAGAAAGTAGACAGAGTTTAAGCTATTTCAGACAAAATATTAATGTTAATAAAAATTAATTATAAATGATATATATACTTACTTTTTCAAGAGGTAAAACAATAAAAGCACCTCCGCCAGCTACTTCAGTAACTATTGCAATAAACTTTGGATTAACTGCACAAAACTGAGAGTCGTGCGCATTTTTTGTAATATTAACATTGTCATAACAGTTTTCTCGCTTGACTGGTTGGCCATAGACATGGCGGAACTTGGAATTCCTCACTCCCCGAAACCATAACTGAAAAAAGAAAGATAAAAATAGTTTTAACAATTTATATTTATACTGTTTTTTTTTTTTTTAATTTTATGATTTAATATGAGTCGTTAAATGAAAAATTAGTGTAAGTCCATAACTGTTGTTTTAAGATATTCAACACTGCAGAAGTTATTGGTAGGGAATAACACCTTTCCCTGTTAAAACTAGTCAATCAATTCAGTAATTAGTTGGGGAGAAGCCCCTCATCTCCATACTTTTATAAATCGAGTCCACATCGAATGGACACATAACACCAGCTAAGTATTTCACTCTACACCTTCAAGTACCAATGATAGAAAAAGGTAGTAACCAATTCGAATTATGTAACCATACATAATGCAACTTACTAATTTAATGTTTTTTCTGTTTTAGAGGGATCAGAAAAAAATATGTAATTAGTTAATTATTTATTTTTCTAAATAATTGTGATGAGAGCATAATGACTTATACTAATTTTGCTTTAAACAGCTCATAAAAAAAAACATTATATTGTTCATTTTTTTAGTGGCATTAATTTTTAGTTTATAATATTAATCAAAAAAACATTAAGGAAAAGACTTGAACCACGTTTTAGTTATTTACAGGAAACAATAAAAGATTATTGGAGCATGTAAGGCATTTATAAAAATCACACAGCAGTTAAAAATTTTAATTTAAAAAAAAAGAACAAAAATTACAAAAGCTATAAAAATGTACGTAATACATCTAGCATTAAAGTGACTAAAAGAAGACTTTTCAGAACAACTTGAAAAGTTTTATGAAAAACCAAAAGAAAAATTATTTAAAATAAATATAGTTCTTCAGTTACTGCATTTGTAATTCAAATCCTTTTTAGCAGTGTAGTAGGTATACAATCTGATAGTGTTATCTAGAAGTGCACATGGATAATGTGTATTTTAATATGTATGTGTATTTGATAATGTGTATTTGTAAAGAATCAAAACAGAACTTAATCAAAAATCAGTATAGATCTGTTAAGGAATGA
>NW_027109453.1:22787-31470 GCF_000696795.3 Halyomorpha halys
CATGTACCAAAACTGAAAAAAATGTTAATTTAGTCCAAGATAAGACAATTTATTTTATCTTTGAAAAAATTTAGGTTCAACTTTATTAGAGTGAAATTAACTCTAAAAATTAAAAACAAAATCATTACTATTAAAAGCTTAAAAAGGTCATGCTAAAAAAAAAATCACTTAATAGTTAGGATGATGGCAGTAACTACACAAAATGATTTTTTGATATTATATAAAACCGATCTATACCAGTTAAGTACCTCAGACTCCCTTCTAATTTATTTTAAAACATTATTTATACAAAACTGCTATTAAAAAAACACACTCGAATTTAAATAAGTAACTACTCATTTAGCAGCAAAACTAATAAAAATCAAATAATATACAAGAAAATCATGACATAGTATAATTTCATGCATGGATTCAAACTCTGTTAGCTGTACAACTTTTAAAAATAGTGAACTTAGTTTTGGTTTTAAAGGTAATAATAATAATTGATGAACTCTGTTAATGTTTAGAAATGTGCATGAATTTGAAAGTGTAGTGTAAATTTGAAAACTTTTGATGTCAATATGAATATATTATGATTTTTTTTAACTGAACCCAAAATGTTTTCCCTATAGTATAATCCAAAGAAATAAACATAATTATAATTACAATGTTTTTTGAGCAGTTTCGATATAAGTGGGTTATATCAACAAGTATAATATCAGGATTAAATAGGTTGGTGTTAGTAGTTATTTTGAGATTAAGGTGTAACAAGGCAAGGAAGTTGTTTATAGAACAAAAAATTAACATTTAATTTAAATTAATTTATAGGTTATGAGAGGAAAATATCAATACTGAAATTGAACTTTTAAAATTTCATAGAAGAAAACAAGAGTATTAATAACTTACAGTTATCTGCTAATTGATGTTTGTTTAGTAATGAAATTATTGCGTGCTTGTTATCTAAAAGTATTTTTGTATACCGGTATGAAAAATTAATGAATTCAGGAGAGGATACACCTAGTAATATACTAACAACTGCAACTTATAAAGAAAAAAATAAACAACAAATGATATTTCATATCTAAAAGGTTTTAAAGGAAAATGGTAAGAAATGTTATAAATACTTTTGAATAAATTGTTTAGTATCAATAAAAGTTGGTAGTTATAGTAAAGGGCATAAAATAAATTCAGAGGGTTCATCTCACTAATAGGTTTTATTAATGGATTAATTTTTTTTATTTCTATAATTTTTATTATCAATTATGTTATTGATTATAATGTAATTGCAAAACAAAAAAAAAAAACTTACCTGAGTATTCGTCATTCTTATAGAGTAGCAGGTTTAGCACAAAAACAAAGTATTGGTCAAAGCTGCAAAGCAACATCTATGTGAATAAAACATTTAAAAAAAAAAAAAAAAAAAGAACTGATAACTAAAGGCAATTGATATTGGTGGAAATATCTAATCTTTTAAGTGCTCTACTAAAACACTCAAGAACAGGTCTGACAATTCATTATAACTCCTTATCAAATAAGATTCTATTCCTATGAAACAACTGCATAACATAAGGAAGTGGTGTTATGCTCTAAGTAGTAAAGGAACTAATTAAGAACCAGGTTGGTAAGCTGAATCTAATTCTGCACGCTTGAAGCACCTGTCACGCATCAAGAAATCACCTTTCTTAATGATTAATTGCTATGGAATTAAACAAAATTATACTTGTACAAGTAAAATATAAGGTGTATGTTTTGAGTAGAAATGATAAAAAAAAAATATATATAGAAAAGAAACCTATGCATTGAAAATTAAATTATTCACACAAAACAACAAACAAAATAAGCGTGCTTTTGAAGCAATTATTAATGACATACCTTTTCAATAGGTTTCTGACATCTATTTGAATCAATAATATAGTTATTGCTTTCATTCATAATAACAATATCATATATTTTGTTGGAATGACTTCCAATTAATTTAGGTGGACATAACATTTTATAGCTGGAAAAGGAAAGGACAAATTTACAAAGCTTTTGATTTCAATATAAAATGAATAGAGTTAAAACAAGAGGTTCCAGTTTTGTATTGGAAAATTTGACAGTTTGGGAAACAGGTTTCTTGGGGGGTTTCGGGTAGGAAGGTTCACAATTGGGCAACCATACACAACTATCGATAACCTACTTGTACCCCTTCATGTGAACAATTGTAATTTAAATTAGATAATTTAATGCTTGAAAAGAAATAAAAATAATTCCGCTTATTTTAATGGTTGTATATCATTTAAAATTCAATTAATTTTCGATAAAAAGGCCATTAAAAAAATATATACAATCAATGATTGTGATACGAAAGTTATCGTTAAGGCTCTTTTGGCGCTCCTTGAGCAGATTACCAGTTGGCTTCAAAACATGGCGGACAAAGATGAATCCGAAAAGACTATTGCTGAAGATTTGGTTGTTACCAAATATAAGATGGCTGGTGATATTGTAAATCGTAAGTCTAGTTTAATAGTTGAAATAAAGCAAGGCCGATGAAGTTGTAGTTTGCCTTTGCCTTATAACTTAGGCACTCGGCTGAAGTTCAGCTATTAGCCATATGGATTCCAGTATCTAGCGCTATGCTCAAGTACCATGTGGATAAACTTGGATTTTGCTTGGAATTACTTTTCATTCCTTTAAAACTTGAACCTGACCCTGTAGGAAATTTATTATAATTTAATTAGTCTGTAGTAGATATATTGTTGGTATTTCTAATTGTGTGATACTTATTTACCTTGGTGTACTTGATGTCTGCTCATTTTGCCTCTTGTGTACTCTTTTCCTTGTTATACCTTCTTTTTCAATCTTATGATAATTTACTATTGTTCATTTACTTGCTTATTATTTGAAGAAATAAATATTTAAACAATGAACGAGTGAAAAAAAATTCTTTTTAAAAAGATGTATTAGGGTCTACAATTGAGTTTAGTTCATTGTTTCTCTTATTTTTTCCAAGATGTCATTACACCACTTTCTACAACTCTCACTTTGGATTGATAATAATTATTCTTGTTTGATAAATATATCAGAGTAATTAAGGAGTTGCGACTTCATTTTTTTTTTCTGTTAATGATATTGGCTCAAGGGAAAAGAAAGCTTAGGTTGATCATTACCTATCAAATTATACAGATATATCATTTTTATTTAGATTAAGGTAGTTTTTGAGACAAAAGCAGACTTCCTTATTACTGTGTTGGCCTCTGTGTATTTACTCACAATTCTCTAGTTTATTCTATTCATTAATGTTTATACAGACCATTAATAACAATGGATTACTTTATTTCCTAAACTTAAATCCTATGATGATTTTGGAGTAGTTTTGAAATTGAACCAAATTTCATTCTGGTCTTTGATTAAATCATCATTTTTCATTTATCATTGGTTTTGTTTTTGCATGTTAGGTTTGATTTAATTATGATGAATGTTATTTTTATCATTTGTACCCATTAGGTTTTATGTTAAGTCTATTTCAGTTATTTGGTTCCAATAGTTGTGTTGTGATGAATAAAATAAAAAAATTACCCAGTAAGATGTAAGGGTTGTATTGTTAACAGTTGACTTTATTGTATTATTAACTGCTAGCAAGTTTATTTTTATGTATTGGGCACTATAAATGAAACTATTTGCTTCGTTATTTTTTTTCACTTAAACTTTTAAAAGAAATTTGTTCGAGAAAAATTAATTTCTCTATTTAAATAAATTTGGGCTAAAAGATCATCTTGATTAATTTAATTTTATGTCATGCTTGTTCTTTGTGAAAATCTTATGGATTTAACAGCTATCAGATTTTATAAGTATAGAAGTTCAAATAAATGTAAGTATGAAAAAAAAATTCATTTTTTCATTTGGAGAACTCAGAAATAAAGTAAATGAACACTTTTTGAGCTGGATTCCAAATAAAACAACTATTTCTTAATTTTGATAATTACATGCTCCTCATTATACATTAGAATGTATCTAATCATTGCCTTTTGGATTTAGTGAACTGTTCATCTGGAATAATAAAACGTGCAATTGCGTGATCAGTTAGTAATTCTTAATATGAAGGATACATATTAATGTTAAAACAACAGATGAACACTTTATAAGTTGGTTATTCATACATTAGTAAATCTTATACATATCGCTGCTTTGCTATTAATGCGGCACATTAGACAAATAAAAGTTTTAATTTTATTTCGAATTAAGCAAGTAATGTAGAATGGGATATTTTTTCTACTAGGGCTGTCCAAAATCTGTTAAAGTTGTCGTAAAGTAACCAAAATCTATAGTACAAGTTTGGTATTCGTGAAATACACAAATAAAAATGTATCGGATGTGCCAATATTTAAGCAATGCAGTGATATTTATAATTTGAAAAGTTTTGACTAATTTTATTTCTGTTTAGTCTTTTAATAGTGATTTGATAAGATTTTTTAAAAGTATTAACGCCCTTTGAATTTGACAAACTTAATTTTTTTTTTCATTTAAAAAAATAGGAGAAAGAAATACTTGAGAAATTCGATTTTGTCTCTAATTGAGGCACATGATCAAATAACAAATGAAAGTGAAATGTATACTAATTCTTTGACTTGTATAATTATCTATTATATCTATAATTATGAAAAATTCTATATTGACCAACTTAGATAGTAACAGTGATTAGTTAATTTTAAGAACACTTGTTAAGTTAAAATAGGCTTGATGGTAAACATTTAATAAAAAGTCATAAGAGAAGGAAATAAAGTTTGTTATTAATTGGTTATAAGTGTATTTTGTATTATATGACAGCTGTGAGTAATACTTGATAGTTCAATTGTTCGAGCTCTGGGCCTCCACAAAACCATTAAAATTCCTCATGTTATCCAATCCTTAAAATCCAAAATCCTTCACAAAGACCTTAATGTTCCAAATGTAACCGATCTAGCCGGAACCAGATATCAATCTTTACATTATAAACCCCCTAACCACCCTAACCCTAGTTTCTAATCTTGCTTCCTCTTACATTCCTGACAATCCTCTGAGGCGCCTGAAAAGAAGTTGGCCTCGAGACCTTCTAATATAGAAAATTATCTACCAATGGGTAGTTTGTCTACGTGCCTCTATCACTCCATTATAAATTTACATCAAATTTTACTAGTTGTGTTTCTTTGTAAATATCATCAAATAAATAAAAGAAAAATAGTTCAATAGTTAACAATTGAAGAACAATAAAGTTATTTATTATAAAGAAGTTGATTATCATTTCCACTCTACTTTTATCCCCAAAAAAATAAGTGAATGAATCGTTGATCATTGAGTATTTGTGTGAAATTTTATTGTATTGTTGAATAAGGAAAACTATTTTAGTTTATTTTATAAACTTTAAATTACAAATTTATAAGTTGTAGCATTACTGTTGTTTACATCTTATAAAGTTTTGTTATAGTTCATTTAATATTTCAGGTGTATTAAAACAAGTTATCAAAGCATGTGTCCCGGGTGCGTCAGTTCGCACTGTATGCGAATTGGGAGACAATCTTCTAATAGAAGAAACCAGCAAAGTTTTCAAAAAAGAAAAAGAAATGCGGAAAGGTAAATGATGAGATTGAATTATCTATCTTAATGAGATTCTAATTAGGATTAGGAATTTACTAATTATAGTTAATTTTTTTATTTTGATCTTAGCCCAAAAACTAATAGATATATTATTATTTTCAAATTTATTGTACTACCCTTTAACTTGAGTTTGAAATGAGTTGTCTTTGAATCAGGTAGTTAAATCTTTTATAAGATCAATATTTGTCTCTTCATGAACTGTATGTTTCTTAGCAACCATCAGGTCTAAGCTTCCTAAGGTGTTAAGGAATGGATTGAGGTTTTGTAGCTTGAGTCCTTAGTCCACTGGTCCACTGCCTTATATATTCTTATATTTTATTGATTTTTTATTTTATAGTCGTCATGTACTTAAACATCAAAGTACTTTGCCAGTTTTATATCGGTATAGTTGGGAGATCAATCTGAAACCAAAATATGAGTTAGACTACTCATATTTTGATGTCTTAATTTTTTTACGTTTTACCAAGAAGTACTTTTTTTTTTTATAATGTGGTTTTATCAAATTTTTTTGTTATTTTAAAGTTTTAATTATATATAATCTGGGGAAAATCAAAAAATACAACTCCAACAATTTTTTATTGATTAATTAGGTGCAGAGTTGGGCAAAAATTAGTTGTAGTTGAAACTAATAGCTAAAATTGCCATGGATACGACCCTTATTTATGAATGAACCATTGATAAATAAATATTGTATCCATGAAAATTTTAGCTATTAGTTAAATTATAGCTAATTTTTGCCCACCACTGATTAGAGGACATTTCGGACTTTATCCATTTTCAGATCAATTCCTAGAATTATAATTTGAAACATTTTCAATGATCATAATATTTTTTTTTTTTTATGAAATTATTTTTTTACATAAAAATCTTTTTAAATAAAAAATCATGCATCGCCAAAACATTTTTACATAGCTGAAATTTTTATAACTGTTTTCCATGTTATAATTGAGAGAAAGCCCTTTTTTTTTTTTATGACCTTTTATTAATTTTTTATTGTTAATTTGAAGATTTAAACTATACATTGTAATTTATGAGAAAATAAAAAAAAAAAACCCTCACAACTCCAACCATCCTTTATTGATTAATTATATGATGTTTTGGACTTCATACTTTGTCATTTTCAAATCAATTCCTAAAATCATAAATTAAAACAATTTTCGACAATCTTAAACTTTTTTTTTAACATGCATCACAAAAAATATCAAAGGTTATCTTAACATTTTTACATAGCTAAAAATTTGATATCAGTTATAATCAAGTGAAAGGATTTTTTTAACTTTCTCTCCAGCTATTTCTGTATTGTGTTTTTTTATTTACATCTTATTGGGTCAACATTCATTAAATTCTAAAAATTTAATTAATCTTTATAATCATTTCTAGTAATCTTATTTATATCATTATATCTATATTTCATTCATATTTTATGCTTTAATCCTATGCCATATTGAAGTATATAATACGGATTGCAATATTGTTGCATCGTTAAAATTGTAGGAAATAATCTGTTTTTATATAAAGAATAAGAAAATATTGGTTGGGGTTAATGTTAAATTTTTTTTTTTAAGTATCTATCCCTGAAGATTTATATTATTATCTATATTTTCATTTTAATGAAAACATTTTTACAGTTTATAGACTTTGTTATAAGTTCAACATCAATATCATCGAACTGTGTTTTCTTAATCATTCGATGGAATGATTAAGAAAACACAGTTAGATGGATGCATCTAGGTACAATTCAAATCTAGATTATCATACTGTGATGTTATTTTTATTTAATATTATTCTTCTGTATATATTAGCTTCACACTCAATAAGTTTTTTCCTCATAAAAAAAAAATTTTTTTGTTATATAAAAAAATAATATAACAAAAACCATTTAATAATATTGCTCAAGTATTTCAACATTTATGGAATAAAAAATTCATAATCCATATTCCATCCAACTTAAAAGTTACCAAGTTTTTTAAAATTATTATTCCAGGAAAAGCTTGAAATGTATATATAGATAACATATTACTTTTAGGAGGAAACAATTTCTTTTATTTGCAAACCATTTCATGCATGTGTGCCGTGCTTTTTGCATATGTGGTAGGCTTGCATGCCACTGGCCCACAAGCCTGTCTTTATTTTAAGGATATTTAGGTTCTTAGTTTTCTAAGAATTTCAGACTTGCTTAACTGTTAAACCGGATAAATATTTTCCAGTTGGACTTTACCGTCTTCCTTTTATATATTACACACAGTCAATCAACAATCTTGCAATATATAATAATTATTGGAGGTAATACTTTTGATAATTTTGAACATTGCAAATTAGTACTTTTTTGTATTTTTTACTAATATTTTTGAGTTATTCATCCCTAATTACATTGTTTGAGATATTATATGATGAAAATAATTTTATATAAACTGATAATCCTTGATGTTTTTTTGGGACGTAATTCTGATAATATCTCAGTTCTATTATTGTCAAAATTATTTGTTAATGCCATTATATTAATTAAGTTAGCTCAGTTATATTTCTATTTGCATTAATTATATACACTGATACTTCCTGTGAAGCTTATTGGCTCCTGCATCTAAAAGCTCTTCTAAAGTTTTTTTTTTTTCAAGATTAAGCACAATGATATACTGCCAGAGCACAGACCCAACCTAATTTCAGGGACAGTGTACCAAGTGCCATGGCTGTCACTCTGTGATTCATGTTATGTTTTTAGTTTTTTATAAATGAATATGTTTGTTTAACTGTCAATAAACTAGAATAATATTTTCCAGTGGGGCTTACAAACTCATTATTAATGGTACTTCAATATACTACCTTTATAAAAGAAGGTAATTTTAATTATTAATATAGAAAAGGAATATGGCCAGGTACAGTCAAAGTAACTAAAATAGTAAATAAACTATTTATTACGAGCCAACATTTTGCCCCATTTTGGATGGTTTCATCAGGGCTAAAAAATATACAAACAACTATAATAATATAACAAAGTAAGAGAATATATATAAAAAAAAAAGATTTAAATAGGTGAGAATTTGTATAAAAATGATAAAAGTAAATTAATTTTTATCTTCTTTAATTTATTTTG
>NW_027109453.1:31881-33769 GCF_000696795.3 Halyomorpha halys
AGGAGATGCATATAAAACAAAAAACAATACGGGAACAAAAAATATATACATATAAATATACAGAGATAAAATAAACGTCATGAAAGAATAATAAAAAATAAAAAAATAATAATAATGAAAAAAATGAGTAGAGAGCTCACTCTCATTAATTATTAACAAATTCTCTAAAGAGAGAAAGTACGATTTCTATCATTTTATCTTAACATAGTTTCATTTTGTATCTTTTTAGCCCTGATGAAGCCCTGCAAAGTGGGGCGAAACGTTGGAAAATAAATAGTTGTAAACTATTTTTGTTTCACTATTGACCGCAACCCTGACCATCCCCCTATATATAATAATTAATTTACCTTGTTCTTTTTATATAAATTCTCACATATTTCAAATCATTTTTAGTCACACCTCCTTAGTTTACTTTTATTTTATTTTATCTTATCGATTCTCTTACTTTGTTACATTATTTTAGTTAATACATAGTTATTAGTGTTGATGAGGCCCTGCAAAATGAGATGAAACGTTGGCTCACAATAAATACTTTATTTACTATTGGAGTTCTTTTGACCTCATATAGACTTTTTATATATTACCCAAGGTCAATCAACCATCTTCCTATATGTAATAAATAATAATTAGGAATACTACTTTCAATAATTTGTAATATTAGAAATTAGTACTTTTTTGTATATTGCGTTTTTACTGATAGTTTTTCAGTTATTCACCACTAATTACATGGTTTTTGTGTAGGTGAGCTGTAGATTTGTTTGAGATATTATATGATGAAAATATTTTACATAAACTGATAATCCTTGATGTTTTCTTGGGACGTAATTCTGATAATATCTCAATTCTATTAATATAAAAATTCGCTTAGCTATCCTCCAATTATATCTTATAATTATCTATGGTTTTTGTTTTAACCCACATTAAATTTGGTTTATACCTCCTTGTCATACCTAATATATCTGTACCATAAACATGATAGGTGCATGGTGAAGTGCATCTTATAAACAATAACATCCTAAATTTTTTCCTTGAAGAAGTTTGTCGGGGGGTGCGGTCAGCAAAGAACAACATAAATAAACAAAACCATATTTATTTATTTTATGCCGACGTTTATATTATATTAGTACTAATATTTCCCTCCTCTAAGACACAACCCCTGATGAAGACCTGATACTCAGGTCGAAACGTCGGCATAAAATAAATAAATATGGTTTTGTTTATTTATGTTGTTCTTTGCTGACCGCACCCCCCTCCAAATTCTTCCATCATTAATCTACGGTCAACTATCTACACCTCATTATGAATCCAGTAACAGTTGCAAGGCTACTTTCTAAGACACAACCCCTGATGAAGACCTGATACTCAGGTCGAAACGTCGGAAGTGGGGCGAAACGTTGGAAAATAAATAGTTGTAAACTATTTTTGTTTCACTATTGACCGCAACCCTGACCATCCCCCTATATATAATAATTAATTTACCTTGTTCTTTTTATATAAATTCTCACATATTTCAAATCATTTTTAGTCACACCTCCTTAGTTTACTTTTATTTTATTTTATCTTATCGATTCTCTTACTTTGTTACATTATTTTAGTTAATACATAGTTATTAGTGTTGATGAGGCCCTGCAAAATGAGATGAAACGTTGGCTCACAATAAATACTTTATTTACTATTGGAGTTCTTTTGACCTCATATAGACTTTTTATATATTACCCAAGGTCAATCAACCATCTTCCTATATGTAATAAATAATAATTAGGAATACTACTTTCAATAATTTGTAATATTAGAAATTAGTACTTTTTTGTATATTGCGTTTTTACTGATAGTTTTTCAGTTATTCACCACTAATTACATGGTTTTTGTGTAGGTGAGCTGTAGATTT
>NW_027109453.1:35194-43395 GCF_000696795.3 Halyomorpha halys
TATATAAACTGATAATCCTTGAAGTTTTTTTTGGGACGTAATTCTGATAATATCTCTATTCCACACAGTAATTGTCATTTGCTCAGTAAATGTGCAGTTAGTGATATGTGGTTACTGCGCTTTTACTAAACTGTAACAAGTTAATAATGTTTCTAATTAGTAAACCAGTTGCCTAGGACTAAACATACTAAATTTTAAGAAAATTTGTATTTACTATATTTTTTAGCAGTTTTAGAATATAGAACAATTTTTCCTGAAGACTGGTGTAAAAATAACGAAAATGATATTTTTAAGATACTACATTCTTTTACTGACCAGAGTAGTCTATTGCAATGTTATTAATAGTTTTGTAGCGGTATCCATTTTACATAATTGTTTTTGCGTGTTTGTACGAGCTGTAGATTTGAGATATTATGTGATGAAAATATTTTTATATATAAACTGATAATCCTTGATGTTTTTTTTGGGACGTAATTCTGATAATATCTCAATTCCATTAATTTAACAGTCGTTTGTTAATAAATAATAATTATTAACTTGTAAATACCAATAATAAACCAACATTAATTTTATATTATTTTCAACAGGTATAGCTTTTCCTACTTGTATCTCTGTCAATAATTGCATATGCCACTTTTCACCATTAGAAAGTGAACCAGACCTTATATTAAAGGATCAAGATGTAGTTAAAGTGTGAGTTATTTATTTATTATTATTTAAAGAACTTTTATTCACTTAGCCAAATTAATTTACTTTTTTTTTGTAATTATAATTATATTTTTATTTTACAGTGATTTGGGGGCACATGTAGATGGTTTCATTGCTGTCGTCGCTCATACTATTGTCTTAGGAGCGAGTGAGTCTAATAAAGTCACCGGGCGTAAAGCTGATGCCATGTTAGCCGCTCATTATGCTTCGCAAGCTGCATTGAGATTATTGAAACCAGGAAACCAGGTTATTATTTATTGTTAATTAAGTGATCATCAATCGACTCGTTTTAATTCAGATTAAAAAAAAAATATGGTAATTAGTCATAATAATTATGTCAAGATTTCTCTTTGCTTTGCGAGTCCTCTGAGACCAAATATGTGATTCTAAGTGGATAAATCAGAAAAATTTTACAAAATGAGGGATGCAACTTCAAATTTACTGTAGTGAGTTGGAGTAATTATTTGTTGCAATAAATATTATGATGAGGCATAAAAGAACAATTGAGCATGATTTTTGACCAATCTCCGTGGGCAACAACTGTTGGTCTAGAAATAGTACTTCCTTACCAAGTACTGAACCCCTGACCCTTCATGTAGCAGGTTTTTAGGTTATAAAAGAACAAAGGTGCTTATTAAAGAATACAAAGTTAACATTGCCATTATTTTAAAGGCTGTTTTTTCCATAGCTGATAAGTTTGAATTTATATAGTCTCATTAAGATTTTTTTAAAATAGATACATTTATTTTTTAATTTTTTTTTTCGGCGAAGACTCCCATTGGAGTCCTAACCATGGTTGGGGGGTCAAAGTTTTTTATTTTGTGGGACCGCCACTCAATAAAAAAGTCAATGCCCCAGGCCAGATTCGAATTGGCACCGTTAATAGACATCAAATTGGCAAGACTGTCTTAACCACTGCGCTACGAGTGCCCCTTAAATAAATGTAATCGTGTTATATAAATTTAAAGGCCAAACTATTTCATAAATTTTAATTTATATACAAAATGTTCTAGTTTTAACTTACAACATAGAACAAAAATTTTATTTACACATTCTAGTATATTCATTTTTGTTCTGAGGGTGGTGTTTTAGCCGAAATGTCAGCATTTCTTTTATAAATTAAAGTTAGTGTAATAGTTTTGCCTTTAATTTAAACGAATTTACCTTTTCCTCAAATAAATTTCATATAGTTTGTCACATTAACATCAAAATGAATATATTTATTAAAAATATTTAATTAAAAATTCTATAATTATTTTCAGACATATACAGTAACTGATGCTGTTCAAAAAGTATGCGAAGCATACAAATGCAAACCTATTGAAGGTATGCTTTCTCATCAGTTGAAGCAAGGTAAAATTGATGGAGAAAAGACGATAATTCAGAACCCAACAGACGCTCAAAGGAGGGAACATGAAAAGTTTGATTTAGAAACACATGAAGTTTATGCAATGGATGTACTTGTCAGTTCTGGTGAAGGAGTGGTAAGTGGATTTGATTTTTGTATCTTAAACTTTATAAGTAAACACCCGAGGGGTAGGATTGTGTTTGGACTGATTTGATAGTTTTTGGTTGGGAGGGCCTTACAGGAAAGATGTATGGATGTGATTGGTGGTATCGGCATTGAACCTTCGTGTTGCTAAGCTTTATTTTTATTATTATCTTAAACTTTATTTATGCATTGAAACCACTGTTGGGCAAAAATTAGCTATAGTTGAAACTAATAGCTACTATTGCCATGGATACGATATTTATTTATCAATGGTTCATTCATGAATAAGTGTCATTTCTATGGCAATTTTAGCTGTTAGTAGTTACATCCATTGCTAATTTAGGTCTCCCTTAGAAGGGGGTAACAGGTATAAACAAATCCTTAAAAAATGAATTGATACATGCATATATCAAAACAATTTTGTTAATTGTAATGAATTAAGTTTATTAATACAAAATGGTTAATTTTATTTTCTCCCTATCCAAGATGGGGAAGCTTTGTATTTAGTGTAGGCTATTAAAAAAAAAATGTTATTCCTCATAATCAGAACTTTTACTCACATTTTATGTTTAGAAATTAGGAAACAAATTTGGTCTTTCTAAAGTCAAATTTGTATTCGTGCATTATTAAAATTCGTGTATTAAGTGATTTGATTACATTAAAACCCCATTTTAATTAAATTTCCAGGTGTTTATCAGTTTCCATTGTATGCAATCAGCTGATTCATGAATGTTTTTTTACTGAATGATTTTAAAGTTATTGTATATCATTAAATTTCCTATAAACATTTTAAACGATGTGAAATAATCCAAAACAATTTTAAAAAATATATTTTCATTAATAAAAAAAAACTTTTTAAACATGTGAAATTTGTTATTGGAAGTGCATAAAATATAATAATACTCAAGTATTAATAAATTCTATAATAAAAACATTTGAAGGATTGTAAAAATCCTTAAGGCAGATTTTAAAACGATCGTTGCTGGTACAAGCTAGGACAGTACTAAACAGTTTAGGGCAATCCAAGGTGATAGAGCCCTTTCCACCACTCCAAATGCAACCTAGATATGTAACCTCTCTTGATAACACAATGTCGTCCTATGTGCTTCCAAGCCACCAATGCTTGATGAAAATGTTTCTTCAATGGGGGCCCAAGTTTAAGCAATTCTTATGTCCAAAAGTTGTTTTACTAAAGTCTAGCGTGCATATACTCCATTAAAACACATGAGTATGAGCCAACTTCTTATGACTTGGGATTCATTATTGTGAGTATTCCAAAATTTTATAAAGAAAGAATATAGAAGTTGATAAATAAGGTGCTTGGGTATTGTCACCAGTAGAAGAGTTGTTTTTCTGTTCAATAAATATGTAAAAAGAAAAAAGATTCTAAATCTAGCATCAATGACTATTATCGAAACTTATGTCGGTCTTGTATTTTTTTATTTAATATATTTCTTTATATATATTCTCACTTTCTTGAGGCTGGTTATCATTGTTTAGATAAAATAAATTGTATCCAATTTAAGTCTCAAAACACTCTTTATTTCTTTAAAAGTCCAATGTTTGGGCCATCCTCAAGGACAGTCTATCACATAACAGTATTATGCATTGATTTTTAACAAACAGCATTATTATTAATAAAATATCATACCTTAAATACAATTTTATGCTGATATCGATAATTTAAAAGCTTTTTGCAGGCCCTGGTCACCAATTTCAGTCAAAATTACCTTATCAGATAATAAAACATTAAGGAATCATTTTATTTTACCAATTAGCAATCCTTAGATCATGTATAATTACCTACTTAGTTACTTTTCCATTAAATTAATCACAATCAATTTACACTATTATACTTCATCACAACAATATTTGTTACCTTCCATACACTCAGGTCAGGCATATAATTGATTTATTTCAAACTGCATTTTTGTCCAAATTCCTATTTCTTTTATTATTCAAATTCATATCAAAGTTAATTATAATTATATTAACATTAATTTTTTCCCATATTTTTCATAAATTAATTTTGCTTAAAATCTCAGCATAGTATTGGTTCAAATTTCTTGTGTCTGTTTTAAAATTCTGTGTATAATTAATGTTTTCTGATGTATAAATTGATGAAAGTATTTTTTTTTTTGAATTTATTGTTTTCCTTATGTAAAATTATTGTATTCTTATTCTTATTATCAAAATCGATTATGTGTTGGTTTTTGGCTGTATGCTTATATCCTTGTTTGTTTTTTTTATATCATTGCTGTGTTGATATATTCATGAAATTGGTGGCCTGGGCAGGATAGCCTACAAAAAGTTTTTAAATTATTGATTTCAGTGTAAATTGTTATTGAAAGGTATGCTATATTATTAATAATAATGCTATTTGTTAAAAATCAATGTATAATAAAAGTTTATATGTATATATAGTTGACCGTAAAAATTGATATATAAGAAGATGGTCAGGTTTGCAGTCAAAAGAGAAACAAAAATAGTTATTAATAACAAAAATAGAAACGTCTGAAAATAAATAGTTGTAAAATATTTTTGTTTCTCTTTTGACCGCAACCCTGACCATCTTCTTATGTATAATAAAAGTTGTTTTGTTATAGATTGTCCTTGAGGATGGCCGAAACGTTAGACTTTTAAAGAAATGAAGAGTGTTTTGAGACTAATAATAGGATAAAATTTATTTTATTTGAACAATATTTAAACTATTTCTTTTTCAAATATAAGTCGTATGATTTTTGTTAATTTATTTTGTTTTGTAATTATTAGAAAATGTATAATAATTTATTATTGTTTCTGAACTTTTGTGCTCTTTTTTTATTGCTTAGGAGAAATAAGTTTTAATTTTGTATGTTTTATTGTCATTTAGGGTAAAGAAATGGATACCAGAGTTTCTGTTTACAAAAAAACGGATGAAACATACCAGCTAAAGTTGAAAGCTTCGAGGACTTTCTATTCAGAGGTTAGGGAAAAACATGGTTCAATGCCTTTTACTCTAAGAAGTTTTTCAGATGAAAAAAAAGCACGCATGGGAGTGAACGAGTGCGTTAGCCATAAGCTTATTGAACCATTTCAAGTGCTTTATGAAAAGCCAAGTAAGGTTTAAGTTTTTTATTAGTAGTAATAGTATTTTTGTTAATGTTTGTAAAAAATTTAAATTCTGCTATTTATTTTTTTTATAGATGAAACAGTAGTGCAATTCAAATTCACAGTATTGTTAATGCCTAATGGTCCGCATCGTATAACAGGTCTACAATTTGAAAGTGAACTATACTCTTCGGAATACAGTATAGATGATCCTGAACTGAAGGTATATTGAATTCTTTGCTTACATTATAAATTATCCCTAAATTTATTTACTGAGATTTCTCGTTAGTCTGAACTCACGTCAAAAATTCGGATTATTGAACAGTGGGAGGGGGGAATTGTCACTTCATAAATAACAAATTAATTTGAAAACAAAAGTTATAAAGAGATGTTAATAACTGACTATATATTGATGTGAGGAGATGATATTTTTGTGTAGGTGAGCTTTAGATTTGTTTGAGATATTATATGATGACATTATTTTATATAAACTGATAATCCTTGATGTTTTCTTAGGACGTAATTCTGATAATATCTCAGTTCTATTAATTTCACTTATATTTGTTAATACTTTTAATTATTCTCTTACCTGTCTTCAAATTTTATCTTATGGCTTGTGTTTTAACCCACATTAAATTTGGATTATATCTCCTTATTGTACCTATTATACCTGTTTGATACATATAATAAGTACATGACGAAGTGCATCTCATGAACTTAATAAAATCCATATTTTTTTGTTTAAAAATAAAAGGGTTAAAAAAAAAAACCGTCTTAGCAGAAAGGGTATTTAGTTAGATTAGCTGGTCCTCAATCCAATGCCTGCCTAATATAACCTGTGTGACTGTTATCCAGAGGTAACCAATCTGTCCCAACCAAGATGGAGGGTCAAGTTCTTAAGATTGTGGGACCACCATTGGTGGGAAAATGTTTGCCACTTCGCATCTCTCCCCTCTCTTTACCCACAGGCAAACTCATCTTAGATGTTCTATACTAAATGTTTGAGGACTCCTTAACAATATTTTCTTATTTAATTTATACTAACTAATTTGATATTTTTGTTAAAAATTATGTTCTATTCGATAATACTTAATTTCTTATTTTAGTCCCTCCTCTACTGCTCTGCCAACCCAAAGGCCGCTAAGAAGAAAAAGAAGAAGGCAGTAAAAGAGGAAGCTGCGAGTATGGAAGTTGAAGCCGCTGCTTGAGCGAGTTCCATGGCTTATTAGGAAACACAAACTTTATATTTTTTGTACATACAAAATACCCTTTTTGGAAAAATTTGGAAATAATTTTTTATAAGAAAAAAAAATGGAATGTCCATTGTTGATGTATTTCTTCTCTTTCTAATTTGGGTCTTCTGTTTTACTCTTAACATAGCAATATTGATATTTATAAGATCCTACAAATGATAATGTAGTGAAAACGTTGAACGTGAGAGAAAGTTCTTTTAATGTACCTGTTTTTTCAGAACTCAATATGTACATTGTAAGGGGAAAGTATATAGCATGTAATGATAACAAAAATTGCAGGTTTTAAAACTTTATTTTATTCTCTTAACTAGAAATGTACCTCTTTCTAATAAAATTTGGATGTAATACATTTTTGTAATATATATGTATGTTGTAATTTTTTTTTATGTTGAAAGTGATATTGCGAATTCAAATTTTTTTATTTAGCGTAGTAACCGTGATCCATTCACTCAATTTTAAATGTTGAATTTTATCTTAAAAGGGAATTGAAGATGTTTTAATTTTATTTCTGAATGAAGTTGAAATTATTTGTTATTGAATTGTAAAAAGTTATAACTAAAAACATTTTTGTGGGGTTTATAACTAATGCTGTATAAATTTTTATTCTTAATTTTTTCATACTATTTTCTTCTTTTTACTCCTCAGTGCAATTTTAGCAAGGCCATAAAATGTAAATATATTTTTTAATCTACCAAAACTGCTATTTAAGTTAACTTAGCTTAATTATCACGAGAAGTAATTGACTACTTAATGACTCCGTTTATTATCATAAAGTAATTTTATGAATTAATTATTAAATGCCTTCTCGACATATAATGGAGGAGGTATTTTTTTTTTCTTTATTTATTGTTAATATTTTTTTCAATTAAAACTTTGTTTCTATGAAGAAATGCTTATTAATAATGATTTATTTTAATTAAATGTTAAACAAAGTAAAAGTGATTAGAATTGTATCACAAAATTTTCTTTTTCGAATAAGTGTTTCTGTAACTTAAAAAAAAAAATTATATTGGTTAGAAAACAAAAGTCATAGGCAGATTAACAAAGAATTTTAAGAAATGTCCAAGGGAACAGTTTGCTAAATAATAGTTCAAATAAAGTTTGTCTACAAGATATTGCTCTTTATTTGTCCTATTTTGCACATTTTAGTTTTTAATAATTTAAGTAATACAAGGGCCTTGTAAAAAGTCAGTTATTTCACCCCAATTTTTGATAACTTTAATGAAAATTACTAGTTAAAATTGATGAATCTGCCAAGCATAGTTAGGGGAAATACAAAATGGTGGCTGTTTTAAAATGTTCAAAAAAAAATTTTGGTTTTCATTCACCCTGCCATCTTTGAAACTACCAACAACAATAGAAAACCTATTAAAACATAATTTACAGTAGAGTAAATTTGCTAAGATATGAGCCTTAACAGAGCTCACGTTCAATAGTTCTCAAGATAAAGTTATTTTAAAAGCAACATTTCATAAAAAATGTCCTGAAAAATCAGTAGTTCGTGAATTTATATCTCAGGAACCATGAGATGTACCAATATCTATTAATACTCAAATAAAAGCCAGTTCAATGTGGTATAAAGTAGTTTATGAGGTTTATCTTTGTTGTAGTTTTCATGGTAGTTGCCAAAATTTACTAACTACTGATTTTTAGTACAT
>NW_027109453.1:44010-59571 GCF_000696795.3 Halyomorpha halys
CATCTCTTAATTTGTACTTTCTTTAATATTTCTTCTCTTATCTATCTGTTACTATTACCCTTTTCATTTACTATTTACAACCTTTAATTTTTCTTATTATATTTTACTTTTCATTGTATACTCCTTATGTTCCTTTTCCACTTATGTTTTTTATTTTTTGTAACTATGTCAAGTGTTAGTATCTTTTTTAGCCTTGCAATGTGGGGCGAAACGTTGGCTCAATAAAAATAGTATAATTATTTACTATTTGAGTTTTTTTGACCGCACCCGGACCATATTCCATTCGCCTTAATATATTTGGTTTGTTCTTATGTAATTCAAATCCATCGTGAAAATGGCAGCTATATTTGAGGGTTGTACATGTGTATGATAATTTGAAATGTTATTGGAACAAGGCTATTAAAAAGTTAAAATGGAGAATCAGAATACTAAATCTTAAAAGAATGAACTGCTGGTGAAATACACCCCAGTAATTAACTAAGACTTAAGTTTCAATAGGACCAGAACATCTTTGGCAATGTTCAAATATCCAAATACTTGAAGAGAGCCATTGTAATTAGTTGAAATCTTATGGTAATAACACAAATAAACAGAACGCATATTTATGCCAACGCTTCAACCTGAATTTGAGGTTTTAATCAAAGAGAAAATGATAAACAAATTTGGAAATGTGCATAACAATTAATTAATTAAAAAGTAGTTGATAACAATACAAGTAGATTGATAATTATAGAAAATAAAATATAATATTATAGACGTAAGCATTATACAAAATAAAAAACAAGAAGTGCTGAAACAAAAATAGCGAAGGGTGCAGAAGAAAATGTAAATGATGAGTAATGGGCTTAACATCATGATAAATGTAAGTAGTGTCTAAAATAATGAAAAACAATCAAAATCAACATAATGAAATGATGAAAGGAATATAAAATATATTATATGAATATTTCATTTATCTTTCATACATTTCATTATGTTAATTTAAATTGTTTTTCATTATTTTAGACACTACTTACATTTATGTTAAGCCTATTACTCATCTTATATTAATCTATAGTCAACTATCAACACTTTTTTTTTTTTTAATTCGACAGGTGCTACATTAAAAAGAGTGGTAACTTCTGGTATGGAAATACTCTTAATATTTCAGGTTCATTTACTGGACAAGTTGTAGAGAATGACTCTTCCATATAATTTCCTTTTATTTCAATTATACGTTACTAGGTTTGGAGCCTTAGTATAATCTTATGCATAAATCCAAGATGTGTAAGAAACTGCAGTTAATATAATTCCATTCACTTCAACTCGTTAAGTAAATTCACATCTTGTCCAGTAAATGAGCCTAAAATATTAAGATGACAGGAAGTTTTGATTAAAGACCATATGACAAAATGACTCATGATGGGGCAATGGCCCTTAAACACAATGGATAATTAAAATAAAATAAAAGAAGGTTATGGAAGAGTTATTCACTTCAACTCATTAAATAAATATTAGTTCCTTTTTTTTTCTGGAAATTTGATCTTAGCTTTAATACATCAATAAACAAAGATTAATAGCCCAAGTACTTCTAGTTAATGAAAAAACTCCAATATTTGTATTCAATTTCAATTTGAAGATGTTCAGGGCAGCCAAGAAGAAAAAATAGTTTTCAACTATTGATTGCTGTTATTTTGACCAACAGTGTAGGTCTTCATTAGGGCTAAAATAAAAAGATACAAACCAGGTAGTCAAAATAAGAGTTACATAGTGATATTAAATGAAACAGATGTAAAGGTAGAGTTATATTATCAAAAATCTAAATAAAATAATGAGGATAAAGATTTTTTAAAAAATATATTAACTAACATAATAAAGAATATTATTGGACAATCATTGATTGACTGTGTGTAGTACATAAAAGGAAGATGTTCCGGGTTTGGTAATTATTTATTATGAGCCAATATTTCACCCCATTAAAAAAGATATAAGCAACTAAAATAATAATAGATAGTCCAGGTAGCAGTCAATAAAAGTACAAAATAGTAAAAAAACAAAACAACTTACGTCAACCCATTTATATTTATAATTTTGAACCTTTATTGACCACCACCCAGACTATCTTCCTATAATCTACTTCATAAGGTCAACTACCTCCTTCCAATAAAAACCTAATATAAAGTAACGAAGTAAGATAATGGGTATCAAACAACTACTTTACTTCTATTTCCTTACTTTGTTACATTATTTTAGTTGTTTATATCTTTTTTAGCCTTGCAAAGTGGGGCAAAACGTAGGATCACAATAAGTAGTTGTATTACTATTTGAGTTCTTTTGGCCGTAGCCGATACATCTTCCTTCTATATAGAGTATAATGTTAGTTCATTTGTTTTGAGTTTATCTTCATCCTTATTATTTTACTAAGGTTTTTTGATAGTTTTTATACCTCTATCTTTACATCTGTTTCAGTTAATATCTCTGTTACTCTTACATTTCCTTATGAACTAATCAATTGTTAATATCATGGAACTCTACTTAAAATTGTTTTGACAGACCCAATCTTGGTCAAATGAGTTTAAGTAGAAAGTTGTAAGTTGTTATTAATTTAAATATTTTTAGTCGATCGACATAATAAAAAAATTGGCTGATGTTAATTAGTGGCTTTATTTTTAAAATGCCTGTTTCAAAGAAGTTTAGTGTTCTTCTAAAACTGGGGTACATACTTCAGACATGATTTATTCTTATAGTATTTTAAAGCTCTAAAAAACATAATGCTGTTCAGGAAGAACAATGATGAAATTTAAAAATTTAGTTAAATTGACTTTTGGGTTGGCAGGCTCAAAAAAGCATTTACAAATATCTGTTAAATGCATTTTTGACCCCGCCAACACAATAAAGTCAATTTCAGTAAGTTTACAGCTGCTTCATTATTCTTCTGAACCAGTGATATTTTGATAATCATTAGTTACTTTTTTTTTTTTATAAACCATTTCCTTAATTGTCTACAAAAAGCTTTTAGATAAGATGTTGCCTAAAAGGACTATATACCTAAAGGTTCTATGGAGAATGTATGTAAGAGTAAGGTATTCAAGTTTATAAGTGACAAACATTGAAAAATTAATGAATTATTAAATGAAATTATGTTAAGATAAGAGAAATAATATATAAGAATAGATGTTTGGGGGTGTGTTCAGCAAAAAAACACAAATAAAAAAATAATTAATATCTGTGCTGAAGTTTCGACCTGATTTTTAAGTCTTCATCAGGGCTATAAAATAAAAAAGAGAAAACGACCATCAATCAGAGAAGGATAAAAATAAAATAAATAATAGACTAACAAATTTAATTGATGGTTGTTTTCTCTTTTTTGTTTTATAGCCCTGATGAAGACCTGAAAGTCAGGTCGAAACGTCAGTACAAATAAATAACTTTTTTTATTTGTTTTTCTGCTAACCCCACTCCCGACCATCTTCTCTTATTTATCTACGGTCAACTATCTTCACCTCATTACGATATAATATATAATTTACACGGACCCCTTTGTAGTAAAGGATTGACTTATTTTTCTGTGATAGGGAAAATTGATTGGATTTGATTCATTATTATATGCTGGTAATGTTAAGAACCAAAAAAGTGTTTTGAAAACTTATTGGTCCTTGAAACTATCAACACATAATAAATGCATCAAATTTCAAGATTCATTTAAAACTATGCTTTAGAAAAAAATATAATAAGGAGATATAGGGTAGCATTCCACTCTAAATTAGAAAAAATTGGATCTAATTTACATATTATTTCAAAAAAGGAACAGCTTAAAATTGATCACATATGGCTGGTCAGGAAGAATATTGATGCAATTGTAAACTTTGTGGAATTGACTTTATTGTGCTAGCGGGCTAAAAAATGCATTTAGAAGATGTTTGGAAGTCCACATAATTGTATTTAAAAATTTGCTAAGAGGATTTTTTTTAGAAAAGTTATGTCTATTTAAAAACATGCATCCACCAACAAAATAAATTTTACAATTGTGGCATTACACTTCCGAAGCAGAGATATGTAGTCTACACTTCATAATACAAACTATTTATTTATTTTTAGAAGACTTTTATTCGTTTATTCAACACTTTGCATTATACTTAATGAATAAAATGGTAATAATAGAAAACAAAGAAAATATACAAAAATAAAAGACTGAATCTACAAGAAAAATTTAAATTTATGAGTAAAATGTATATCCATTGTAGCTTATATTCCGTTTTCTTTCTTGCCCATTGAATCATATATATTGTTTTATTTCACACATTTAATTATGTTAATTTAAATTGTTTTCACTATTAATATATCTTTAATCATTACTTACATGTTTTATGTTAATATCAATTACTCAGCATTTACATTTTCTTCCAACCTTTCATTATTTTTACTTCTATATTTATTTGAGAACTGTCTGATTTTTTATAACGTTTTTAATCATTTGTTTTGTATAATTCTTACCTCTACAATATTATATTTTATCTTCTATTAGCATCTTCTTAATATATTTTTATGTATATTTCCAATTTTATTTTTATTTTCCCCTGAATTAAAGTTGTTATCTCTCTTTGTTTTTCAGCCCTGAAATTCAAATCGAAATGTCAGCATAAGTTAATAAGTTTTACTTATTTGTGTATCTTTACTAACTGCATCCCCCTCTTCTAAAAATATTTAAGGTATACTTTTTTTCCAAGTCATTTTGTAGGTATCATGAAGACTCGCAAAGAGTGGTGGCACATCAGCATTAAATAATTTTACACTTAATTTTAACTACCTTCTCTTTCAACAATGATTATATCAAGATGTCTTGATAAAAGTATTAATCACAAACATTAATACAAAATATACATTTTTTTAAAAAAATTCGCTTTATAATAATAAAAAGTCTATTAAATAAATATTAAACATACAATATTTAGTCAGAAAATGAATTGTTGATTTGAAGTTAGACAATAATATAAAATTTCTGACAAGGAAGTACTGTTTCATGACTTATATTTACACAAGATACATACTATGTACATATTTACTTTATGATGGCATAGTCAAACAAGGTTGATAAGCACAGTGAGAATTATTTGCAAACAACAGGCTCAAACCTAGGTCCAGAAGCTTCGAGTCTTGAGTGTTACCACAGAGCTACTCCACCCCAATTCAATAAATATATTTGGATTGAAATAAGGTACTAGTCCACAACTGTCACTTAGAGAATCAGAAATTGATAAACCATTGTTGTTGGCAATAACCTAAAGATCCATTAAGGAATACATACTCTCCTGCAACTTGATTTTAACTCAATGTGAATTAGTAAGGGTTAAAAACACTGTTTTGTATGAATCGTTTATTTCCAAACATCTTAAGTCAGTTAAAATAACACGATTTGGTTGATTTTAAGGAAATAAAGGTCTCGAAGATAAATTCGAAATAATCAATTAAACTGTTTAATCAAATATTGTGTTGGAAACTAAATTATATAAATACTCATGAGATAAATAAAATACCTGATCAAAACAGGAACATTTTAATAAAAATGTAATAAATTTGTTATAAGCACCAGAACTTTTTTTTTTATTAAATCTATGATTAAAATAAAAACTGAGCCTTTCTTCGAATGTTTTAGTTATTTAAGTATGGAATCATTAAAATTCTAAACTTCTTTTAATTAAATCATCAAGAAAATCTCAACTAAAGAATAAAAGTATAAATGTAATGATACAATAAAAATACCTGCTCACATAACACATAATTAAATTCAAAGATATTAAGCACAGCAATGTCTTAAGAGATGCATCTACATTTTCATCTAAATCTTAGTATTATTAACAAAATATACTACAAAAAAATTAAACTATATTCAATATCTAAACATTAAAATAGAAAAAAAAGGCAAACTAATTAATTCACATAAAACAAAATGATTTACGCCAATTGACTAGTACATAAAAAACAAGAGACTATGTGTGGATTAGTATTTTAAAACTAATTTTATCTCTTTTATAACGAAAATTAAGCCTTAACCACTAATAAAAATAACTATAATTCAATACTACAACGCTTTAAATTTAAAACCTCCAAACGAAATGCCAATAGCGTTATAGGGATCTATTAACTTATATGAAAACATTACGAGATCTCTAGTAACAGAAAAAATATACATATGTTAAAAAGAGAACGCTCAACTGTGAGCTTTCTTGGGGAAAATTAATAAAATCAAGCCTAGGTTAATTTAACATTGTGTAAACAAGTTCAATTCATTAAAAATATTAAAATATTATGTTAATGTATGTTAGCCTACAATGAATTTAATGCTGTTTTTTGACTAACTGCATCATGGATCTTAACATCCGCAAATGACGCAAGGTCTTTGGTATCGAGGAACCATATTTTTCTAACATTAATGAGAATCTTGTTATAGAAAACGGTCGTTTTATGAATTAACACGCATTAAGTTGTTATCTAAGCAATAAATAATTTTTACGGGAATAAATGTGCTAAGTTCAGTTGAATAAATGTGGTCAAACTTCTACAATAACAGTGGTGGATAGAAAAACATAAGTGAAATCGTGTCCAGGTGTTAAGACGTGTTGACATTTTTGATGTTCTTGTTTAAAAATTGAAGTTTTCTTCAAGATCAACAATTTTTTATGGATCCAGTTTTTTACTGTTGGAGCTAATGTAATGTTAAAGAAGAAATATATTTGCAGAAATAGTTTATATGAATTATTTACGACATGCAGGTTAGTTTAGATTCCAATGATAGTTCTTTTAGTTTTTTGTGTTAATTTGTTTTAAATGGTCCGTTTTGAAAGTTGTAATTGCGTTTTTTTGGGTTGTTGTTATGTTATTAATAGATAAAGGCTGTTTATTTCTGTTAAGCTTTTTAACTTATCTCCGGGAACGTATGTGCCATATTATTTAGAAGTTCAGAGTCTATTTATAAGTTTACTTGATGTAAACTAGCTTAGTCTGTGAATAAATGTAAATTTCAAAACATTTGGAAGATGTTATACAGCTTTTGAGCCTTAGTTGATAATTTTTGACAGTTTTACTACTGTTTATTATTTTGTTACATTTTTTGTTTACGAGCTTTAAGTGAATCATTTAATCACCAAAACAGATATTCATTGAGAACATTTAGTAGTTTTATACCAATCTTTCTTTTTGGAACACTTTCTCTTCTCATGTTTGTAGGTTAGGAGAGTACATTAAGATGCTTTGTAGTTATCATTTATTAATTTTTTAAGTGGTATATGTTAGATAATTTCTGATATTAATGAAACTATAATATCTTAATTTCTGACTTAGATGATTTCAGCCTAGTAAAAACATGTAATAATTAAATATATTATTCAACTATCTTAACTATATTATTATTTTATATCGAACATTAATTTGAGATACAAATTTAATCAGATTTAAAAAGTGGAATGTTATATTCTAGCCATTCCGTTCAACGTTACTTATTTAGTGAAACTATTTGATGTGAACTATCTATTTATTAAAAATATTAATAGCCTTTTCTGAATTTTCTTTATTATATGTATCTTACATTTTAAATTATTTGACATCTATGTCGGTTAGTTTGCTTATGTTATGAATAGTAATTACTTATGTTTGATTACCATATTTTAGGAAACTATTTTAACTTTACTTTGGAGAAATGATCTTTAATTTAGATCGGTACGGATTGTACAAATTTATTTTTGATGAGTTTTTAAAAATTTTCAACTTATGTCACGATTTGATGTAAAACTAACCTTTCTTATTTTTATGATTTTTTTTTCAGGAAAGCTATTAAAAATTATAATTAGTTTGTTTCACTAGTAGTATTGCATTAAATCATTGTTATCAATTATCAATTTTAAATTAGGTTTTTTTTAATTCGTCTCCATGGCAAAGTGCATTTTTAAAGACTTATGTTTTTAATTAATTTGGTTTGGCCTTTAAAAAATTTAATATCAAGTACATTTAAAATTTGTGGTTTTTATAAGAGAGATAGTGGTAAACAGTTTAATATTTATTATTCATTTTATTTTGGCATATCATTTGAACTATTTTGGTGAGATATTTGCTCTGTTATATGTTATTTAAGGTTACATTGCAATAATTAGAATTGTTAAACTGATAAGAAGTTATATTATTTAGTCTTATGTTTTAATATTTTCTAGATTATTATATCATATTTACGGATTATTTTGTCATATTTACCAGACTATTTTGTCATACATATGAATTACAGGTTATATTATAGGTAGAAAATATGATGATAATTATTTTTAAAATATTCTAGAACCGCAAATGTTATCTGGTCGGTGTTATAACCATTTCATTGCAGTTATAACTATATCTATATAACTATAATGAAAACATTTAATAATACTTTTGAATGTTACTATATGTTTTCATTAGAATTCTGAATAAAAGAATGTACATGTCCTAATTTTATTGGTATTTAAAATATGTAAATTTAAAACAAAAAAGTGATTATTGGTTAAATGAGAATAATTTCATTAATAATAATTTAAACCTATAAATTGTTATGAATAAATTCTAAATATCCTTAAAAAAATTATGATTTTATTTTTAAAGCTTCAATCAACATAATTGGTTTTGTTCTCAAATTGTCTTAAGTCCAAAATGATATATTTTCAGTAGGAACAGTATTAAATTCCAGGCTGTTTAAAATTCAAAGTATTATTATTTGGTGAAACTTTTGGCCTTGAAGAAACCTTCCTTGTAATAACATCTCTTCTTATTTTTGTTTTCTTTCCTTTTCCTTTTTTATTGTTTTCCTACCTCTAATTTCTGAATTAACATCCTTATAAAATCTAAAATGTTTAAAACTTTTGTCATCTGATGTAAATCATTAAAAATATTATTTAATGATTTTTTAAATAATATATATTCTTTAATATTATTTGAAAAGTATACGTATATTATAAAAATAGAAATACATATATTATTTTTTCAGGATAACCTTTCATTCTTCTCCCTTTTGAACAATGTTTTATGTCTTTTTTGCCAATTAAATTCTAAAATAAAATTATTTACAATCAATAGTTTTTTTATATAAAAAAAAATCTTACATTGAATTTTGTTAAATAATTTAAAATTTAAATACCAGTAATTTAATATTTTACTATTAATGTTCCCCAATATTAATATCCCAAGGTAAGGAGAGAGGAAATAAGAATAATTACTTTCAATATTGGCAAGATCATTTTACATTTGTGAATTGTCATGAAATAGTCAACAAAATGTCCAAATAGTAAAACTTTAAATCATTCATATTTGTTTTATTTTACTTATTAAAATTCAATGTAAAATTTGTAATATTATATGAATATAATAAACTGTTGACAGTTAATGATTTTATTTTAGTTCTGGATAATGGACGAAAAGGTCAAAAATGTTATTCAGATGTGGAAACAATAAAGAGTGTTATTTCTAAAAAAGAAAAAGAATAAAAGATTCAACCAAAGCCTTTTTGAACTTAGGTTGTTTGCTTAAAAATTATTATTTGTAATTTAAATAATGCTTTTTAACGGGTAAGGGTTACTACATTTCTACACTTACTACATTTCATGAATGTGGTAAGTAACAAAGGGTTATTTGATCAAATAATAATTTCTATTATAGTTATTATTCGTTACCAGGTTATTTCATGAAATAATCTCAGGTAGTTAGTTACCTGTATTTATTTCATGAAATAATCTTACTGTGAAATAAAGCAATACGTTTCTGAAATAGCGTTTAAAATCCTTGTATTCTGGAGATAAGTAATACTGGAGTGTTGATATTGAAACTTGAAAAATTTGTTGTTACCAATAATCATTTATTATTAAAATAATTTTATAGTGATATGGATGTTAATGTTTGCCAATTATTTTACTTCATTAAATATTAATTATATTTAAACTAATTATTTAATTATCTGGTTAATTGCAGGAGAGGTTTCGTGTTTTAGACAAATCAGTCTTAAAATCTATGAAAGTAAAGTATCTGTGGTTGTCAACTTTTTACAATGGCTTTATGGCTTACGTTAAGTTGAGCAAATTGTGGCATATAATTATTATTCTCATAAAAATTTTCGTTTTTTCCTTTTCTTTATCTTCCCGTCTGTGTCGGATCCAAACCCCCACACACCAAATCTAATGTTCAATATAATTATAAATATCTGATTTTTGCTTATCACCATTTAAAAGGTTATGTTTAGGTATTTGGAATTATATATTTTTCCAGAATAAATTACTCTTTTTATGACATTTTCTTTATTTTATCATTTGAATTAGATTTCGAGCATTTTTCCTATTGCCAGGTTAATTGTTCTACAATTAGTGAATTCAAAATCATTTATATAAGCTAATAATTTATAAATTAAATTCTAATAATCTATACATTATGAAATTATTATATAAACTAATAAAAAACAGTATACCCTAACTGGGATTATCTACATTAGAGTGAAAAAACAAAACTGAAACAATATTACTTACTTAATAAAATAGAAGAAACAAAAACTATACATCTTATTGTGGGTATCCTGATCTAAGTATGAATATACGGCTTTATGTTACATATATAAAAAGAAATTTAAGATCCGATTTTAAGTTAATATAGCTTAGTTTTGGCATGTTTCGAATTCGGTTCTCATGACATGTGGGGTAGTTTGTTAAACAATCTTCCAATGCTGTTCCACCACAAGCTGGTATTCTATCATAGCTTCTAGGGGTCCAAAATATATTTGTGCTGACCGACACTTTAAGTAATAGCATATTCACCAAATAGTCATAGTTAGGCAATTATTCTCAAGTGAGTTATGGGACAGCTGATTTTTAGGTAGCTTTGAGGAATGTCCATTTTAATGAAAACCTTACCATACCACGAGTTATAGGTCGATTCTCGTAATAACAGGAGGTCTTTATCTTTGACAAATTCCCGATCCCTTCTTTTATATATTTTTTAAATATAAATTTCTAATCGTTTCTCTGAATTAGTGACTAGCAAGACAGGCATTAAACCTAGCTAGTTATCAGTCATTATATCCTCAGTATAAATCTTTGGTAAGGTAATCCTGAGGTGTTAAGTGTATTTAATCTTATGTTCGATTTTGTGTAAAGCTTTCTATGATTCCATGCATGTATGCAATGTGATAAACTTAATTATCATTTATATTCAATAATGTAACATATTAAATTAGGTCAATTTAATTGTATTTTTTATTTATTTGACGACAGGAAATTGCTGTGGTAGGGTGTTACATCAGTGATGGTAACGTTGGTTGCCTTAGGGGAATATGGCCAACAAGCCACCACCGCCTGACCAAAACATCTTAGTGTACGTTCAAGATTATGACAACAGTACGCTCCAAGCCACCGTAAACTCAAGAAAAAATTGTCGTGGATATGAAGGCCCGAGGTGTGAAACAGCTGCTGCGGAATCAACTTGCAGCTTGCCATTGTCTGATTCCGATATCGAGTCGGCACGAAATTTCAGTCAAGAATATGTTGCACCGCCCTACGGGTGGAAACGTTTACACACCAAAGGCATTGTGGTTTATGTCAGGTTTGTATCTGTTCATTATATTTATTTTCAAAATATAATAATTCCCAAATTTTACTATCAATAATAAATAGTTTTTTATCATTAATTTGTTAGCATGTGACAAAAGTTGACATATTCATTTTTTTGATAATATTTCAATGTTCAATTGGATATATTTGGGTTGAAGTGAACCTTAATACTTAAATAATATATATTATAAACTGAAGTAAAAGCATAAATAAGTTAATATATGAAATTAATCAATATAAGATGAAGGCAAATTTGTTAAAATTTGAAGGAAAAATTATTTCACCAATTACAATTAATAAACAAAATTTTTAATGTTTTGGCTAACATGCCATTCAATTTTTCCATGATCTTATATTATAATAATATAGTCATCTTCTCATTTCATGGAAGGTTTTTTATATTAATTTTTTTTAAAATGAGATTGAAGATAATTATGAATTATCCAGTGTATTATTTTGTTTTGCATTTTTCCAGCCCAAGTAATACCCCATTGAGTTCTACCGAGCAAGTAAAAGCATATTTGTTAGCGGAAGGAACTTGTAAGTGTGGTTTGGAGTGCCCTGTTAACTGTGAGGCTACTTTTAATTTTAACCCAAAGGTAAATTTAATTTAATTTTATAGTAATAGTTTACTTCTTATATTAATTACATCACATCTTTAGAGAAATATAAGCTTATATGATAATTCATTACGAGCTTTTAAAGTTTGTTAGATAGTGTTTTTATAATGATAGATGATAGATAGATAATGATTTTGTCTACAAAACCTCCTCTTTTTTTAAAGCGATCAAATGAACATAACTTGTAAAAGTGTTAATGTTTCCATAAAATTTTATTTTTTTAAATTGAAAGTAATACTGTCATTATTGTTCCTAATATTGTGATTTTAATACCATGCCTAAATGTCTTGTATGTCCATGTAGTTCTACTTTTAATATTTAAGTATTTTGGTGGACTTAAAAATAATAACATGATGGAGGAACCTGAAAGCAGGGATGACACTGGTCTGCTTTGCCCTATGAAAAATTCTCTATTATTGGGCCCTGTGATGAGTTATATAGGATCAAGATTATGGTTTATGAGAAAGTCATTAGACCTGTATGTTTCTGAGACCTAGGTGATATCTAAGGCATCAGAAAGGAAGTTACTGGTATGAGAGAGAGAGAAGTGTTGATGTGGATAATGGAAGAGGAGGAGTTGCTCCGATATCCCATAAAGCAGGTTTAGACTCAATTGTAAGAGGGAGCCAGTCCAGATGGCTGAGTCATACAGGATGTATGTATAAATAGGTGAAAACCTTGGGGATTTGGTCCTAGAGGAGCCCAATAAGAGCTAACAAAAATAATCTAGAATAAATTATATCGCATAGCTTACAATAAGTTAATAAAATCATTTCTGCATTATATATATTACAATGTATATTATATAATAAACAATGATCTATATTAAATTATATCAGATAATAGTAAGAAGATAGTTGACCATGGATAATATATATGAGGAGAAGATGGTTGGAGGTGCGGTCAGAGAATAATACAAATAAGTTAAAAACTTATTAGTGCCAATGTTTTGGTCAGAATTTCTAGCCTCCATCAGGGCTGGAAGACGACGGACAGTCAAGTTATTTCTTTAACACTTAGTGTCTGTCGTCTTCCAAGCCAGCCCTGATGAAGGCTAGAAATTTTGGCCGAAACGCTGGCACTAATTAATAACTTTTAACTTATTTTTGTGTTATTCTCTAACCGCACTCTAACCATCTTCTCATTTACATCATATAGTTAACAATAATTTAATAAAATTACTCCTGCATTCATTCGATCATACTCTAGACTATTTAGGCTAATTTATAAATATCCATTCTTCTTAAATTGCTGTAGTAGTATTGTAATTAAAACATAATGATTTTGATTGTGATTTTTTTTATTATTATTATTTAATATGTAATTTTAAAAATTGATCTTGAGAACTTAAAAACTTGCTATATAATTAGTTTTGAATATGTGAATCATCCACAAAACGTTAAAAACTAAATATCAATGTATTTTTTAAAAACAAGATCTAATTTAATCTGGAACTCAAATTGCCTTTGACTTTGAAATAACATGCATGTTGTACATAGTTCTTGCTTACTACAGCAATTACTACTACTAGTGCATTGGATTTATGACCCAATTATTCAAACTTTGCCAAAAAGAAAGCAAAGAAGAGTATGATTAAGTATTGCAAATAAAAATAATTATTTCAAGCTCTAATAGTGCCAAGTCATGCCTATGTGAATAAAATAAGATTAAAGAGTCGTGAGGGAGAAGAAAGTTGGAGATGCGATCAGTAATAGTAAACACAAGTAAGACTTGTTTTATTAGTACCGTTTCAGCCTAAATTTCAAGGCTTCATCAAGGCTAAAAATAAAAAGTGGTATAACAACTATAAGATAATGGAAAAAAATTAAAACAAAGAAACAGTACAACATGAAATTAAGATGATAAATGATACATATGATACTGAAAGAAAATAAATATTATATTTCAATGGCAAGAGTTTTAAAAAATAAAACAAATATATCGCTGCTTTTCTTGATTAGTGGTACATCTTACAAAAAAAATTTTTTTTATTATTTTGTGTTTAAGGTAATCCATAGATTGCACCGTAGACTACACAAACGCCTTCAAGTGAAAGTTGTAGTGCAGGAAGACTATATTTGAGGTGGCTTGAAAAGGTGGAGAAAATCTTGAAGGGAATAGAAGGTGCAGAATGCTTCTCTGGGAGAGGAGATTTGAAGATGGTTATAAGAGAGGTCCAGGACTGTAGCACCAATGATGAAAGTTCCACAATTATGCACTGTTTACTAAAAACTATGCTGAAATGTTTATTGTGACCTTGTACAACCAGGAGAAGAGGTCAAGAATCGGAATATCCCAAAGATTTATCTCCGCCACCTAACCCAAAAAGAAATAGTCACAAATATGTTTTACTTACCATAAATAGAAAAAACTTCTAGCGGTACTATGGTTTAATTGACTCATAAAATGAAAATTTTACTACATCTTTGTTTTTCCAAAATGATGATAAGATGTGAACCCACATTATGGTTTATTAAATATAAACCACAATGTTCTGTCAGTTTCTTGTTGAACCTTTTCCTTAGACCTGGGCACTTTTTAAATAAGTATTTATTAAATACATGAAAGTAAATTCATTTACAAAATAATCATTTTGTCTAATGCTTGATGGAATAATTACAATCAAATAACTACTTATAATTATTTCTTGAAATAATTATTAATTTAAATTTTTGTAATAATATTTAAAATACATGAATCCTGAAGATAAACTACATTACATTGTAACGTGGAGAGAGTATATGACCATGAAGACAATTGAGACCTAATTTGGTTTCTCGTATATCAGGTGCAACGCCTCTTTGGTATGGATTTATTAAATAAATTATTTAAAAAGTACTAAGTTCTACTTTCCTTTTGGTATATGGTGAATTGTCTTGAACTGATGCGTACTATATCGTTTTTGTTTGACTTTTTTATAAACTGTTGATGTGTGATGTGTTCTCTCTGGTCTGCGTTTACGTCACCTTATCTCTTTCTATCTTTTTGATGTCTGAATTGGAGAAACGTTGAGATTTGCATAGTATTTGAGAGACTTAAGGTTTTAGTAATCTTGCATTGTAATAATATCCTAAAAATAATTTTTGTTTCTGTTTTTGAGTATTCCTTCTTACTAATTGATAATTTATTTAGTTTCAGTTAGTGAATTTAATATATTGAAATGTAATTATTTACTCTATTATTATTTTGTATTCAAACTCTTGAATCTTTCAGGTCTTAACTAGACCTTGGACTGCTCCTGCTTTAGGACCTGGAGATCTTAATAAATTATGCAACCATAAGAGAAAATTGTTGTCGCAATCGTCTTTTGAATCTATTGATAATAAGTTTGGTAAGTTATCTATATGTGTGTGTGT
>NW_027109453.1:59885-65906 GCF_000696795.3 Halyomorpha halys
GACGTTTCAGCTATTCTCAAGGCTATAATATAGGCCATTCTCAAGGATACAAGCTATAAAAATTGTTTTCATATTACACTATATTACCTCCTCACATAATACTAATGTTCTTGAACATACCTTACTCATTGAATTGTCATAATTCATTAAAAAAATTTTTTTTGCAGGCTAACTGCCCATGTCTTATATATTTAAAAAGCAAAATAAATATTAAACTAATATCATAACAGTTTCAATCATTTCTTGAAATTGATTATTTATTTATAAACCACATAATTTCAATACAAAATTATTCTTAAAAAATTGTTTTTCCTTTTCTAATAACCTCAACATTAAAACCTACCTTCAACAGGTTAGGACTCAGTTATCACTTTATCACTAAGCTTAATTTATTTACAATTCAATTAACATTATTTTTTTATTTTTTGCTTATAATTTAACATTATTTAAAAACATAATTACTGAATTTTTATTATATACATACTGAAGTAAAAGAACAAAATTAAAACAAAATGTTAATTATATTGTTAATAAATTAAGCTTAGCAATAAAGTGCTAACAGAGTACTACAAAAACCAAAAGCCGCTTTCTGTAAAGTAGGCCAGAAAAATATTTCTTAATAAAAAGTGAGTCAAATTCGTTTTTAGAGTGCTTAAAAAACTCTTGAATATGAATTGAATGTAATCAAAAAATATTTTATCTGGGCGATTTAAAAAAAAAAAAAAATTGTATGCTTTGTTTAATTAAAATCATTCCATTTTATCTCAAGTGAAATCGTAATGAATATATTTTTGGAGTAACAGCCTGGTTGTCCTTACACTATGCCCAGAATAAGCCAGGTCCTAGCCATAGTTAATTCAGGGCTTCAAATTCTGTGTTGGTAGAAGATTTAAAAAAAAAAAAAAAAATAGAAATAGGAAATTTAAATATTCCTGTTAATGGATGAGACTATGAAGAAATAAAATAAAATAGCCGAAAGACAACGCGGGAGAAAAAAAAAAAGAAGGAAAATGTGAACATGCACTGTATTGTGGTTGATAAAATAAAGAATAAAGTAAAACAATATTTGATATTGAAATAAATAATGTTATGAAATAGAAGAAGATATAAAAGAAAGAAACTACAAGGAAAATGATAAATGATAAGATGCTTGATAAAACAGAAAAAAAAAAAAATAAGAAAACTTCTTTAAAAGATAAAAATGTACAAAAACAATAAAAAGCAATTGTAATAAAATAAATAAATGGAAATTAAAAGGATACTAATTGGATCTAGAATACTACAAAATGAAACTAACCTAAGGAGCTCTGGACAAAAACATTAATAAATTACAATAGTAGATTTAAGTAGTGATTACAAGTTACTATTGGTTTTAATTAATAATAGTTATAGTTCATTACTATTGCTATTATAATGTGGACTGTGGAAACAGAAAGATATGTAAGAATAGATGAGATACTTACAGAGGTGAATATGTACAGATTGAAAAAGATAAAAGTAAGATAGATGGATTGATGAAGACGATAGAGATAAAGTAGATTGAAGATAGGTAGACAAACTGATAGGTGTAGAAAGAAGAAATAAACTCATACAGTGCACACATTCTCATTCTACTAGGTACATTAAAAAGACACTGTTATCTATAAGTTGGTAGGAATCACCTCTGTTTGCAATAACTTACTTTAAGATTTTTATGCTATTGTAATACAATAGCTCAGAAATTCAATAGTGTATGATTTAAGATGGTAAGGAGTAAATTAAAAGGAAGTAAAGAGAGGTGATTTCAGTTTGAAATTTAATTAGTATACATTTATCAAATTAAAATATTAATGGGACAATAGTGTCCTAAACTTCTATATCAACTTTTGTATTCATGGATAGTCATAACAGATATTGTGGTTTGATTTTTAGCAGATGATTTCCGAAAAAAGAAACGGAGATTTGGCCCACCACTACCTCAAACACATTTGCCTCATAATGAACGTGGATTCAAGGATCAAGAACATACTGCTACTTATAATGGCTTGGTAAATATACCTACTTTTTTTTTTTTTTCTTTTAATTTAAAATCTATTTTGTTATTATTTTTTTCCCTAGCCTTGGAGGGATAGTAATCAAGAATTTCCTCAGGAGCCTTACAGTAATGGTTACCAGCTTAAATATGAAGTTACTGGAAATCCACAATACCAAAAGGTTCAGGAGATCAATAGGTTTGGCTCGCCAAATCCTATACCACCGCAATCACAGCAGGTTTGTTATTTTATATATCTTTATTTCTTCTTCTTATTATTATTAATTCGGAAATAAACCCAAAGTAAAAATCTTGATTTTTGAATGATTGGTAAGCAGTGTGTATAGATAACTCATAGGCATTTTCAAGTTCAAGTTTTTAAAAAAATATAAAAATATTGCTATGAAGTGTTAGCTAATGATTAGAGGCCTGATTTTTGTGCAGTAAAAAACTCAAAATGTGCAACATCGTGCATAAAACCCAAAATAAGCATTAAAAACCCAAATCCTGCAATAATCAACTTTAATGTCTAATTTATAATGCTAATATAGTATAATCTCGGTAATTGGAACTAATTGTTGCATTGTGGTGTTTGTATTACAGAAAGTAGGAGATTTTTAGGAAAAATGGCGTAAAAAAAATTCAAGAATATAAATGTGTACTATTTATTTTTTTACATATTTATTGGAAATTTGAAAATTTGAAGTTTTAAAGAATTAAAAAGTTTTTTTTTTACATCCCTACCAGTGCTAAATGATGATTTAATTTGATAAAATCATAAGATTGTTCATTTATAAGTGGAAAAAATTATAAACAAAAATATAAAATACTCTTTGTATGGATTTATTTAAAACATGATTTTGAAAAAATGAGTTGTATCAACAAATTTGTATTATACATGTTTATACTATTCTAGTATTTTTACTGAATTAAATGATTTATACAATAGATATTATTTATTTCTAATCCCTAAAAAGTATATTATGAACCTTCACATAGGAATTATTACCTGATATTGAAACTGTAAAAATTTATGTTATGAGAAATTCAGTTCAAACATTAAATGTTATGCTACAAAAATCGAAATTTTTAAACCCAAAAAGATTAAAATGTTCAATCTGGTACATATAGGTTTTTCAAATATAACCAGGGTATATAATAATTTTTGTTTGTAGGAAGATAGTCCAGATGGTAGTCAATAGAGGTACCAAAATAGTAGAAAGAAAATTTTATTTTTAACCAAATTTTGGTTGACAAGTTGATTAACTTCATACAGTCAACTATCTTCTTCTAATAATTATTGTTTGTTATCAGTAGAATTTTATGAAAAGAGAGATTAATAAATGGGTTGTTTATTTTAATTTTAAAAATACTTCTACCATTTGATTTGAAATCAATTTATTAAAATTTGGTGATTCTGAGAATATATATAATAAATTGGTGGTTCTCACAATTTAAATTGATACTAATTTCAGTTATGACAATTGTCATGATTTGTTTTTCTTTATTCTTGAATTTTTGTTTCCCCAGGTCAATTATGAACAAAGAATATCTTCATATGGTTCCACCTCCTACGAAGCAAAATATAAGAGTACTCAGGGAGTGGAATATATTCATTCCCAGGAAATGCAGCAGCAACAGCAACAACCTGCCCCGCCGCCTGTTCATACAGTTCCTACTGGTCTAAATGTCAACAGGACTCCTCCGTGGCAGCAGAATAAAACGCAATCGAATAGCTTCGAAAGGATTCCTACCTTCCATCAAAATAATAATCCCTCTAGTACGGTTTGGAATAATGATTTGAAAAAGAAGCAAACTAAATTCATCAGGAAGAGATATTCTGATGATAATATGAACCCCAGCACTCCAGAACCCCCACCAAGCTTTATGGAAGATCCTAGCGGTTACTTAGCCCAACAAACCGCACTTCTTAATAGCACTATTTCTCGCCAAAGCAGCCCAGCTGTAGATGGCGTTCCTTTACCTAGTTCTTTAAACAAATACACCTCTAGGCCTAAGTGTAAGAGTATTATTACTAGTCGTTTTCCAGATTCTTCAGTCGAGAGGCGGAAGCCAGAAGAGCCAAGCTCTACACTACCCGATAAGAATATAGATGACAGGGGACCTATTCAAGGGACAACTGTAAGTACGAGTAACCGCAGCCCTGTAGAAGTTAGACCTCCTGAAAATGTTGTTACGACAATGGCTTCAGGACACACTGCGAGTAGTAACACCATTACTTCTGTATTAGCTGGTAAGGCGAATACTGCTACTGTGTCTGTTAGCAATCCAGGTATACAACAAAAACCTCAGCAAAACGACGAGAGTGGAGTTCAGCAGGATGACTTGAGGCAAATTCTGGTACCGAGTCCGGGGCAGTTAGTAGTCGCTAATTCAGTCTTACCTGGCCAGAGCAAACCAGTCATAAACCAACCAACAGTTCTTCTTCCTGGTCCACTGTTGCTACAGCCCAGTGTTGTTGTGGACGGCTTAAATACTACGCTTCAAATTCCACAAATAGTCAGCAATGTTGTTCAAAATCAAGTTCTCGACGACACAGCTTTATTATCACCAGAGTCTAAGCGGAAAGCAAATTTGAAGAAAAGAAAACTTTCACCTACAATCGGCTCTATGCTCCTTTCTCCACAAGGTTCTAATAACGTAATGGTTCAACAGCAGCAGCTAAACGCACCCATGCTTCAAGCTCTTACCATTTTACCTGGAAAAACAGGCTTTACTGGCACTCAACAGTTAATTACAACAAACATGCTCCAACCTCTAAATCTTGTTCAGAACTTTCCGATTCAGCAATTCATCGTTCCTACTGGTGTGGGGAGTATGGTAATGTCTGACGGTACTATCCTTCAAGATACTGTACAACTCAACTTGTTGACTCCCGTTCAAAATACTGGTGTTTTTAGTAACGGGCAAAATTTACTTACTCCTGGTATGGTAATTCGTACTCCAAGTAGCCAAAGCAGTAGTAAAGTAATTCAAAACAATCAATTCTTGAATTCGCCAAATCAATTTGTCGTGAACAATGCTTTTACAGGGCCAGTTAGTCCGTTATTGAATGTTAGTCCTACTCAGTGTAATAGGAGCCAAGACTTCCTATCTCAAAATGTCGTCGTCCAGCAACCAAGTACATCTAATACAACAGTAGTTCAACAAAATACTACAATAGTTCAGCAGACAACAATGGTTTCGAACCAACAAACCCAACCTACTCCTACATTAAATTTGAATCAAAATTTTATTCTGAACGACAAGCCCAATTTTATTCTGACATCAGAAAAGCAAAATTTCATTCTGAGCCCGAACAATGACAAGATAATAATAAATCCTGAGAATATGAGGGCTAATTTTGTTTTAGGAAACGTTGATAAACAGAACTTTGTTATTAATAATATGGAAAAACAACAAAATCTCATTATAAATAATTATGAAAAGAACTATATTGTGGATAAGAAGAATTCGGTTTCGACGCAGACTCAGGTAGCCAGCCCTGGTCTGTATCGTGAGAGTCCTCCAGATACTACGACTCTCAGCCCCGTGGACCAAGAAGTAACAACCTCCTTGCAGCCCACATCTCCTCAGGAGTCGCTGCCAATGGTGCATTGTGTGTCCAGTTCCAGCCATCATGATGACCAATCATTCTCGGTTGAAAGCTATCTAGGTACATATTTAGTTTTATTGTTTTCTATAATCATTATTATCTTATCAAAAACTAATAAGAGTATTTAAAGAATAAATGTGAGAAATAAAAATTCATTTAATCAAAATTCTATGCTAATTAGTAGAAAGAAATTAGTGAAAATAAGTAGTTTCCAGTTATTATTTATAAACTATTATTTTAAAATTTATTTATTTTATCATATATATAAATAATGGACCTTATTATTTAAAATTATGAAGAAGGTGGTCAGGGGTGCAATTGAGAAATTTGAAAATTTGAAGTTTTAAAGAATTAAAAAGTTTTTTTTTTACATCCCTACCAGTGCTAAATGATG
>NW_027109453.1:66235-70085 GCF_000696795.3 Halyomorpha halys
GCAGGATAGGTAGTAACACATGAAAATAGAAAAGCAGATATGAGAAAAAAAATTTAACACTAAAATACTAAAATTTAATCTCAACTTACTTACTTCATTATTTCCCGTCTTTTAGTGTGTTAAATTTTCTTTTCTCATACCTGCTTTTCTATTTTTATCTGTCACTACCTCTCCTGTTCATTTTTAACCTATTAGTTTGCTTAATTTTTTTTAATATTCTTATCATTGTCTATTTTATAATAACACTGTTTTTAATTCTTTTTTTCGTTCATTTGTATATAATTTTCTTTTCACTTAGATTTCATAATATTAACCTTACCTTAATTTATTTTTTTTTTTATCTTATTATCCTACTACGTCAAAATATTTTTAGTTGTTTTTCTATCTTTTTAGCCCTGATGAAGATCTACAAAGTGGGGCAAAACGTTGGCAAATAAATAATTATTAGTTATTTTTTGTTTTCTTTTGATCGCACCCCTGCCATCATTATCATCTTCATAATTTAAAACTTATTTATTTTATCATTTTATCTTATTTTACATATTCATATTTATTTACCTTTGCAGGACACATGGGAAAGTCTATTCCTTTCTCTGATGCATCTTGTATTACTGTGCAAACATCACATAGTAAAGAAGTGAGTGTTATGATTATTTTATTACTTTTGCTGCCCAAGTTACAATATTATTGTTAAAAAATAATGAAAAAAAAAGAATCTGTACCGTTACAACCCAAGAAGGGTCAGGGGTACACTACTTTGTAAGGAAGTACTAATACTAGACCCACGGTTATGCTAGGAGCTGATTTAGTCAGAATCACTCTCAAATCCCAGGTTTTCCCCCAATTAAGGTTACCCATTTTATGAGGATGGGTGGACCCCGGAAGGCTCTTGAACCCACGTGGCTGACTTACAGCTACAGTGAATCAGAAAATAATTATCTGTCCCAACCAGATTCGAACCCGGATCCTTGTAGTTAGTAGCACAGTTCCTTACCACTGAGCTACCTGCTCCTAATTTAATTTTATAGTTGTTTTAATTACAGTCTAAACTTTTCTTAATGCACTTATTCTAATTTATTATAAATTTTTGTTCATAGAATGAATACAAAAGAAAAATGAGCTTATGTGAAGTTCCTGAAAATGCTGAGTTGCCAGATGGTGAAACAGTGAGTAGTACGTAGCAATTAGTTTGAGCGCTCTTCCATTCTGTCTCTATTGTCTCAAGGACAAGACCTCTCGATTGTAAGTTGTTTTTCACAATATTAATTTTTTTATTTAAATACACCTAGTTTACAATATATTGTAATATTTAAGATTTATTAAAATACTCATACAGATTTTAACTGACTTTATTATTCTCAGATCTAAAATATAGCTTTGATGGTGGGAAGGTTTAAATTAATAGAGTAAATATTATCTGTGCTACCACTGACCGTAGACAAAGGGTGGTAAGGACTACCTGCTTTCAGGACGTACACTTTCCTGCCATCTAAGCAAACAAGTGTCTCTCTTCCTTTGTCTCATTCTCAATCTTCGGTAATCAATGTAAACATTGATTTTAGCACAAGAGTTTTGAGTTTTTATCTATGATTTTCTTTATATTAATTTTTTCTGTAATACTTATTCTCCTCTTCTATTTTTTCTTAAATTTACTGTAAATACAATTTTTCTGTAATACTTATTCTCTTCTATTTTTTCTTAAATTTACTGTAAATACAATCACGATAGAAAAATATCAAAGGTTGATAAAATTTTAATCCATCTGCTCAACATGATAGGATTCAACCAACTTTGGAAGGGTGAGTGCCGTCATCTTGCCTATTTTGACCAATGTTTTTTGACTCCATATTTGACTGAACGAAAAATTGGCTAGCTTGCTTTTTGGTTTGATAAAACAAATGAACAATATTGAACATCGATACATAAAATAAAACATAACTAAAACTAGTTGTATATAAAAAATAACAGTTTATAAAAAAAAAGTGAATATTACAACTTATACCAAAATATGAATCTTTACTTTTCTGTTGACAAAAAAAAAAAAAACTTTCATGAGTAAAATAAAACTATTATTGAATTTTATTGTTTAAGTTAAATAATTTGTATTAAAGTTCTTCATTATTTCTTCCAACGTTTCTGCCAAACCGGCCATCCTCAAGGACAATCTAAAGTAATAGCTTTTCATTTTATTAAATATAAATTTACAACTCGCATTCAATTATTTAAAACTTTGCAGACTATTCTGCCCAGGTCATTAATTTCAGTCAAATCACCCTTCGAAACAATAAAACAATAGAGAATCATATTAATTTATTAATAAGATTGCTTTAGCTTGTGTTTAATTACCTATTTTATTGCTTTTCATTAAAATTTTAAAACATTTAATCAAAGATTAACTTAACACTATTATCACATTATATTTTTAACCTTCCATACTCTCAGGCCAGGCATATAATTGATTTATTTAAAACTTTTTGTTGGTTTAATTTTTTTTTTTATTATTAAAATTCATATCAAAATTAATTGTAAATAGTAACATAAAATTTAACCATATTCATAAATTAATTTTCTACATAGTGATCGTTCAAATTTCTAATCTGTTTTAAAATTCACTGTATAATTAATGTTTTCTGATTTGTAAATAGACTCGTGTATTTTTATTTTGAACGTGTTATTTTCTTTATGTAAAATTATTGTGTTGTTAAAACTGAATTTATGTTTATTTTTACATACGTGCTCTACTAGTGATGTTTTATTGAGATCCTTCTTGTTTCTTATATCATGATTGTTAAAACTTATAAAAATGAATGTATAATAAAAGCTGTTATTTAATAGATTGGCCTTTAGGATAGTCGGTATGAATAAAACGTTTTAAATTCAAAGAAATAATAAAGAGTGTGATTTAACTTGGATACAAATTATTTTATTTAAACAATTAGAAACAGTCTCGAAAAACTGAAAAGGTTATATATAAATTACATTTTATATTTTGCTTACAATGTTACATTTAATATTTTTTTTGTTTTGTTTTATTTTTGCAGATTTTACTTGCAGATATAATAATAAAATTGCTTCCATAGGTATTAATTTATCTAATCTCCAGTGGTTTGTATCTCACAAATGTGATTTTTATTTATTTCACTCGCACTCTCATTTTAAAGCACTTTCCTATTTTGTCTTGATAAAGATATAATTATCTCGAGTTAAGTATTACATTTACTTATTTTCCTCATGTTTGAAAAAAAAAAAAAAAAAAAATAGAATCTTCTATTTAAATGGAAAAATATGACTTCAGATGTGTATTATATACATACATAAACCTATATGCGTTGATGTCTGTATATGAATATGTAGTCTATGAATACATAATGTATCGATATACGTATAGATTATTGTGAAAAAATATCTCTAAAACTTAGTATTTATTTTGTCAACTGTGATGTTTTTACATGTTAAGTAATAATTTTAAACGAATGTGTAACATTTTTAATCAGTATATTTTATGATTTAACTCACATTTTTGTCATTTACTTTGTACAAATTAATTTTTAATTCGAAATACCATTTATATGACAAGAAAATGTTTGTTGTATTTATTTATTTAACATATGTGTTTATATTGCAATTGTTATATTAGAAATAATTTGTTTTTACTACAATTTTATCCCAGTGATTTACCACCAGTGAGCAATAATATTTATTGTTTTAATTTTTAAGTGTTAAAATCTCATAACTGTTATTGTGAATATATTCTTTAGTCTTACTAATTAGTGATGTTAACTTTTATGCCGATTGTACATCACATTTATTTATTTTTAATATTAGAATTAATATTATCCTTTTTTTTTTT
>NW_027109453.1:70176-70512 GCF_000696795.3 Halyomorpha halys
TTTTTTTTTTTGTTCTTTTTTTTTTAATAATTAACAATTCAATTTTATCAGGTGTAATGTGATATTTATAATTGTGGGCCAATTTTATTTTTATTTATTTATTTTTTCTTTTAGAGGAAGTAAGGGTATAATCCTTTTAATTAATGTCTTAAATTAAAATTAATTTATATTCTAATTTTTTTTGTTTTAAATGTTGAGGTCAGTGGTTCCCAAACTGGGTGCACCAAGCAAATGCCGCCTTTTCAAAATATTACAAAAAATAAAAAATAAAATATTTAAAAAAAAATTATTTATTGATATTTACAACTGTATTAAAATATATTCAATAATATATTG
>NW_027109453.1:71197-86639 GCF_000696795.3 Halyomorpha halys
AAAGAGAAAAATTATTTTTTTAAAAATTTATTTATTGATATTTACAACTTTATTAAAATATATACAATAAGTAAATTTGATATTAGTTATACAATGTCATGATACGGTATGTGGAGAATCTACACATTGAAAGAACTCAAAAAAATTAAAATGCAATTAGAAAATGTTCAGTGCATTCTATCATTTACTTTTTACTGGTTTTTCTTATTTTCCTGCATATTCAAATGCTCTAAGGATTATTGTGGTGACATTTTTATATATATTTTTCTTTTTTTGCTTGACGAGTGCCGTGAATTTTTTTTTAACCTAACAAAGGTATACCGTGAAATTAATTTAGCCCAAGAAGAGTTCTGTAGCTAAAAAAAGTTTGGGAACTGCTGATTTAGGTAACCCAGCTTCTTGGCCACTAAATTTACATTTCAAAAAAATTTAAAAAAAAAATATTAAAAAAATGTTATTCTATCGATAAGTTATAGAAATATATATATATAAATGTATGTGTGTTTTATATATACATACATTAAAAAAAATATATACCTGTGTAAATAAAATATAAATATGTAATACGCTTTAAATGAAAGAAGAAAAAAAAATGTTAACTTGTATTTGTTCCTAATTGTAGGAACTTATTTTTAACTAACTGTTAAAAGATGCAATTTATATGTATTATAGTTTTGTAAAACATGTTTAAAAAAATTAGCAAGTATTTTTTTAGTGTTTTAATATAAATGTACACTAATGTAAATATAAATAGGGTGTGGTGTGGAAGGTACCACTTATCAAAATAATTTTTTAAAACCTTTATTCCTGATACAAGTCCATGATTAATTTTGTTTTTCTTATTTATCCTCCCCTCCCCTGCCTTTATTTAACAAATTTATAATCAACTCTTGATAAATCAAATAATGGTATGATTAATTATGAGTTATCAAAGGACTATACATGTTGACTAGGAACTCTGAGACTATTCGTAGTTAGTTCTATTGCCCAGAATGCCAACTATGAGTTGTCTCTCATATTTAATTACTTGCTGCCATAATATGGATTTATAAAAAAAAAAATTAAATTTTTTTCAGTGTTTATTAACATTTTAGGGATCTGTTACTAAGCCCTACAACTTTACACACCCATCTTAATCATCACAATGCTTTAACCTGAATTATATTTATCCGGTGCAGTCCCTCAATTCGGGGTTCTGTAGCCTTCTAAATTCTCCTGTAAACTCATATTTTTTTGAGCCGAATATTTTATGTAATACTTTATTTCAAAAAACCTAAGGCACTGTTCTTCTTAGCATAGTAGTCCATGTTTCATATCCATAAAGAATAGTTAGAACAATAATAGTTTTGTAAATTTAACTTATAAGTTTTTGGACAGAAGGCACGAGCTAAATCGAGTTTTGAAATTGAAAAACAAGCACTCCTTGACTTTAACCTCACATTATTTCCTCATCTGATTTATTTAATATAATAATACTAAATTATATTATGACACTTGACATTCTCTATCAAGCATGTCAGTGCTCATAGATAAATTTCATGTAGTGTTTCATCCACTGGTAATCACCCTATGCCTTTCTTCCGTTCCAATGACATATCTCTACTGCTGGATTTTTTTAATCAACGCCATGTTGTTTGATTGTGATGGACAAGCTCAGTTTAAATAATTTCTAGTGATCCTTCAGTGGCCATATTTTTTTTTCCAATAGTGTTTAATAAGTGTATTTCTTAAGGAACTGTTCTTTTTTCTTGTTTTACTGCAACTGGCGAACTAAGGATTTATTGCTCGGATCAAATATTTTAGAACAAGCTCATTTATTTAATCCTTCATATGTATTAATTGTAAAAATGATTTAATGAAATGGTGAATTTCTTACTTTTTTTTTTTTTTTTTAAATGAAACTTTTTTACTGACGTTCTATAACTCAAGAAAAAAAATTATATGGGAGTAAATTAATTTTGTGATGGGAACATTTTAGGAGAAACGGAAGTGGTGAGAGGGGGTGCAATGCTGGTCAATTCCAGCAGGAAATTTTTTGTGTTATAATAGGAAGAGGAGCTTAACAATTCTGGTAGTGCCTGCCCCGACTTAGTGAGATCCTTTTATCTCATGCTTTCCTATTACAATATAAAACATTTTACTGCTAGAATTCTATTACTGCTGTTCTATTTTTGCAAATACAGCAGATAAAAAAACTACGAAATGAGTTTGCATTCTAGGCAATAATGCTAACTTAAGTTATCTTATAATTAATAGGGATTTAATGTGTTAAATGAAGATTTGCAAAAGTTTGAGGAAAAATTGGCATTTTTATGCTGTTTGCTCCTTTAATTTGATGAGGTCAAGTATAAAAATTCACATAATGTGAATAGTTGTTTTATTTTGACATACATATAATTATTTTGAGCTCAAATTGTTTAATAATTTCCTTAACTTGAAGAGATCAAACTTTTATTTCGGATTGTCCTCTTTGTTTAAGTTTGAATTATCAAGAGTCGACTTTATATATATGTATGCATATGCATACATATATATACGCACATCTTAGATTACAGTATATTTGCTTAAAAGGGATAAAATAAATAATTTATAACAAAAAAAAAATGCTTATGTGTGATTTCAGCTTGCTTATAATTTAATAGATTACATAATATTAAAGTTAAATTTATAGAATTTCATATTTTATTTCCAATTCATTATTTTTTTATGATGTATTTTTTTATACTCAAAATTGTCATGAACTTTGTATCTGTTTAGTATACTTTTATCAGTCATGACACAATTACGTAAATGTCTTTCTAACATTATCGGGATGATTATGATCATAGCGATCAGGCCTACATTCATTGAAAGCTGCTTTTATAAGAACATATAAATATATATTTGAAACTTTATCCTTCATATAATGTTAAGACTGGACTATAAATAATAATTATAATTATTTCTATTTAAAAAAAAAGTTTATGGTCATAAACATCCTCTTGGGCTTAAATGTTTTAAAATTAAAATCAGATACATAGGTAGGAAGAGAAAAATAAATATTTCGAAAATTCTTATAGCAATTTAGTAAAATTGTGTTTCTAATATAGCAATGTATAAATTATAAAATAGATATATGTATATATATTTTATTAATATATCTTAAAAGTGATAACAATGCTGTATGGGCTGTACCAAATAATGAGAATATATTTTAGGTACATCTCAATAATGTTATAAGTTTTATTTATTTATTTTTTTAAAATACCTAATCCTCCATTTTTATAAACATTTGGAGATTCAATTCTATCAAGGAAGCAGTCGAGGTATTTAATATGGATTTTGATACTTAGTCATGAACAAGCCCTGGGTTTTTATGCAATTGTTTTTTAACCATAGATAACAGATGCATATATTTGCACAATTGGATTATTTCAGTTGAATAACATTTTTAAAAAAATAATTAATTAAAATGTAGCAATGAAGACAAAATACTGATACAAGTAAGATAGTCCAGAGCGATCTAAGAAAACTCAATTAGTGATCTAACTATTTATATTGAGCCAACGTTTCGCCCCATGTTTTAGGGCTTCATCAGGGCTAAAAAAGATAAAAACACTTAAATGATCTAAACATAAATGAAAAATTAAAAAGATAAAGATGTACAGAGAAACGTAAAAAATTAAATAAGAATACTAAAAGATTTTAGACAATGGAAAAAATAACAGAAAAAAGAAGAAATATAAAATACAGTACAAACTAAGAGGGGGATAAGAATAAAGGAAAATAATGAACAAGATAGGAAACATATCTAAGGATGGAAGTGAACTGTTGACAGGATGTATATAGGGAAGTAGTGGGAATTAACAGTTAAAATATGTTAGACTTGAAAATAATTTTAATGGGAACAGTATTAGAAAATTAAAGGAAATATTAAAAATAGGCAAACATTTAATTATAATTTACATAATAGGGGGGGAAGAAATTATAAATACTTAAATATATTGTAAAAAATAAATTATATGTATTCACAGATAGAATATACAAAAGAGATAAAGTTAATAGAATGAATACATTAAAAATACTGACTTCTGTGAAGTTGATCTCCCACCCTCTAAATTATTTGGAGCTATGGTAGGCCCCCTAAGAGTTCTAGAGTTCTCAATTATTTTCAAAAATAGTACTGTTGTTTAAAATACGAAGAATACCATTCAAAGATACGCCTGCAGCTTAGACACCCTATAACTCTTTTGTACTTTGATTATCAAGGGTAATTGTTAGAACTCTTAATGGGGCCAACAGAACGACCAAAAAATTATATATTATTTTTCCAAAAAATCGTGATCGAAAATTTTCACTGAGAAGTGTCGAAAACTAAAAAAATCTTTGGATTTTAGAAAGGTGTCAAAGTTGCACAAAAGCCGCGCGTATTTTTAATTGGGATTTTTCGTGTCTTATAAACAACAGAAATGTTTCTTAAAATTATTGAGAACTCTAGAACTATTAAGAGATCTCCTCTAAGTGTGAAAATTCTGGATTAAAAATTGTTTGTAGTGTTTTGGGAGTGTAATTAGCCCCCCTCCTAAGAGTTTTTAACGATTACCCTTAATAAACAAAGTGATAAAGTTTCTAGCAAAAGAGTCATAGGGTGTCAGAGCTGCACAAAAGTCGCAACTATTTTTAATTGGGATTTAATTTTTAATTTGTATCATAAAAATTTAAATAACTAATTGTAGGCAATTTTTATCAAAATCATTTTAGAGTAAAACACATTCTTCGGCTGCATGGCTCAGCTACATTTTTTTTTTCTCGATCCCTCTAAAACAGAATAAAAAACAATAAATTAGTGGATGCTTTATTATGGGAAAAAAGAATAAATCATGTTGAGTATTACCTTTTACTACCTGTGGTATTTTAAGGTTACCTGCAATACTTATCTGTTTATTGTGAAATGTCCATTATGTATGGTCCTACTAGTAAAAAAATCCGGAGGTGAGGGGCCCCTCATGTTGAATCAGCCCCTAGCAAAACCGTTAACACCAAAAAAACAAAATGGTGGCGTTCTAGACTATAAAGGAGGTATCTGTCTCTTTAACGGGCGATAGGGGGGAAACTGGCATCTGAGGACAAGGAGTACGGTAATGGACAAATTAGAGGAGGGTAAAGATCATATTGAAGTGAGGTATAATTATCACGTGACTAAAAATAGGTGCGACCTAATGGCCACGTGAATGCAGAAGAATAATGCTTACCCATCACGTGACTGCAGAAGATTACCGCTTACCCATCACGTGACTAAAATTTCTTACTGGAGAAGGTAAGTTTTATGAACTGTAATCGTGACCTTTTGAAGCAACGGTCCTAATGGTCGCGTGACTAGATTTTAACATTTTCACAACCAGAATCAATCCAATGGCAACGTGGCTTTAAAGGCTTATACTTTTAAGTATGGCCTAAAATTTGTTTTAAAGTGACAATATTCTCATCTAGTTAGTGAAAAGTTAAAATCAAAAAGGGTTGAGGGAAACTGAAACATTTCATAATATTGAAAGATCGTTGATTGAATTTTTTTTTTTTTTGATCATACAATACATAACGAGTAACAATATATGATAATAGAATAAAAAAAAATATATATTTTTTGGTTTCATCGCCTTGGTTCTTTTATCTTTCTTTATATACTTAATTAATTTTTTTTTGTAAATCCCTCCTTAAATAAAAGAAAGATGGTTCGGTTGTAGTAAAAACTTTAATAGTAATAAAACTATTCAATGAGAGCCAACGTTTCGCCCCTCGTTGTAGAGCTAAAAAAGATACAAACAACTAAACTTATGTAACAAAGAAAGAGAATAGATAATGTGAAATAAAAGTAAATAGTGGTGTTGCTAAATATGTGAAAATTTATTTTAAAAATCAACAAAGTAAATTAAATAAAATATATGAAACTATAACTTTCCAACAATTTTGACCGGATTTTCCAGCTCTAATAAAATATTTTACTTTTCTCAACTATATAACAAAATATAAATAAATAAAAGAAAGAAGGTCTGGGTGCAGTAAAAAAACAAAACAAAAAAAACAAAACAAATAGTAATTAAACTATTTAATGCAAGCCAACATTTTGTTCGGCTTCATCAGATACCAACAACTAAAATAAAGTAAGAGGATACATAGCATGAAATGAAATTAAACTAAAGTTTCCCTAAATATGATTTGAAATATGTGAAAAGTATAAATAAACAGAAATTACATGAAGGTATTAAACAATCAATGAAAACGGATATAATTACAAATAAAAAAGATATATAAAAATACAGAAAACACTAAAAGGCGGAAAAATAAGAATATAAGTCAAGAAAAAATTAAAATAATGCACAAGCAAATATTTTGTTCATTATTTTTTTTTAGTGTTTAATGTATTTTTACATTTATTTTTTATATACTTTTTTATTTGTTATTATCTACGTTTTCATTAATTGTCTGATACCTTTTTATACTTTTCACTTTACGTCTTATTTTTATTAATAGAAAAAAATTTATATAAATTTTAAATCATATTTAGCCACACATCAGTTCACTTTTATTTCATGTTATCTATTCTCTTTTTTAGGTAAATTATATTAATTGTTTGTATTTTTTTTAGCACTGATGAAGATACAATCTACTACGTGGGCCGAAACGTTGGCTAGCATTAAATAGTTTAATTACTATTTGAGTTTTTTTATACTGAACCTCTTAATTTTATTATAGTTGTAAAAATCCGGTCAAAATTGTTAGGAAATTATAGATTCCTTTCCCCTCAACAATAATTGTTGGAAAATAATTTTTAAGTAGGATCAGTGACGTTGCTAAATCAATTATTGTTTTAAAAACGTCACTGCTTCTACTTATTTAGAAATTATTTTCTTCCTATTCACGTCAAAATTAATTTTGATTTTAAATTCTATCGACTGATCCTCAACTAATATAAATTCTTTTTAATTGAAATATTGAACAATTAAATATATTAGACAAAATAGAGAATAGTACTAAATATTTATTGATTCATAAGGCAGTACATTTTTTTCAACTAACTTTCACTTTTTTTGGTGGATCTTTTCACTTCTTATTGATTGAGGAAGTTTAATCTTTTTTTTTGTTTTATAATGTTGCTTTGAAATCTATTTGATTATTTTTAAAAATATAAGATTTGAAATATTAATTTAAAGATAGTTAAAATATAATACATACAACTTTTATTACAGTAAGAACTATATAAAAAATGGTCTAAGGATTTAATTATTTGGTCAATTCTTTACTTTAATCATAAACCGTTTAATAAAGCTAATAAACTAAGATGAAGTAAAGAGCTTAGGTTATTTCAGTTTAAGCATTATCTAAAAACGTACATACATAACTCAAATCTAAACTCTTTTGTGACAATTTGATATGAATATGGCGTATTAATGTAACTAAATAAATATATAATTTGTTTGAACTCAGTTCTATAAAGATATTTCTTATTCCATTACGCTAAGATTTATTGATCGCCTCCTGAATAGATTCAGTCGTGTTTTACATCCCCTTTCAATACTTTTACCAATGTTGTAAATTTTTATTAGTTCTTTATTTTTAGTTTTCTTTTAGCGTTTATTCATTTGTTTGGGGAAATATTGAACCCATCCATTCATATTTTTTAATACGAATGTATGGATACAGTTACATGAAGGATATTAAAATATAAAATTTAAGTGCTTTTAATTATTTAACTACTTTAGGATGAACACAAGTGAGTTAATATCTGCCCTCATCGCAGCTTCAGAAAGAGCTGGTAATATCGCTAGAATATGTAGACAAGATGAAAATCTTCTTTCCCTCTTGGTTCAAGAAAAGAAAGATTCTGAAAAAAATCCTAGGTTCACTACTGATTTTAAAACCTTAGCAGATGTTCTTGTCCAAGAGATGGTGAAACATGACCTGTGCTCTCAGGTTATTAACAGTTAGATGAATAAATTAACATTTTAATAATTTTAAATATTGTTTAATTAGTCTATAATAACATGATTTAATTGTAAAAGTTTTAGTTTAAAAATCAATTTTCTATATAAGTCTCATTGAAGCCTCAGTGAAACTCATATATTGTTTTAATATTTAGTTCCCATTATTGTATGGTCATATTTATGGAGAAGAAAACAATCAGTTTGTCTCGGATGGGGAAACGATTACTGTCGAAGTAAAACCTACTGCAGAAGAAACAGCCAATCTCTTGAATAAAGTAATAGGAAATTTCAAAGCCAGTAAAACTCTCTCTGAAGCCTTGTATTCACCGATAACAGTTCCTAACAACATTATTGAACAAGAACTTCCTCAGTTACCTGATAATCTAGGGGTATGGATTGATCCTATAGGTGAGATATGATTTTTCTACTTATTTAGAGGAATTTAGCTTCCATTTTACTTTAGTGATCTTTTTTTTCATTTTAAAATGATATAGATTCTACCGCTGAGTATATACGTGGTGGCTTAAACGTGGAACAGGGTTTTATTCTTTCTGGGCTTCCTTGCGTGACTGTTCTTTTGGGAGTATTTGATAGAGATTCTGGTATTCCTCTGATTGGAGTCATAAACCAGCCGTTTTACAAGGAGGAGTCAGACGGGTTAGTAATTTAATCAAAATTAGTAGATTGTGTCATTGTTTTTAAAGAAGTTTATATCTATTTGAAATATTTCATTTTATGTATTAAAAAAGCCAATAACAAAATTATCATGAATATTATTTTATTTTTATTTTGTGTCAGTTCATGTTATTCAGTATATCTGATAATTTCAGAAACTGTCAGTCTAATTTAAAAAAATCTTTTTGTGTTAGTTAGGCTGTTTATTATAAAAAGATAAGTAAGTTAATTTCTTGACAAATATTTTATGTTTCATAACTTGATTACTCAATTTTAATGTACTTTCTAGCATTTAACAATTTTTTTTTACCAAATGTTTAACATTTATTAATTTTATAACTTTTTAAAATAAAGTTTTGTTTCTATGTTTTTAAATTTGTATCCAAGTTAAGTCTCCAAACAATCTTTACTATTTCTTATAAAATCCAACATTTCGGCCATCCTTAAGGACAATTTTAAATATAAATTTACAATTCTTCCCAAGTGATTAATTTCAGTCAAATCACCCTATTTTGTCACTTTTCTGATACATTTTAAAACATTTAATTACAGATTAACAATTATCACACCATATTTTTATTAATATATTAAAGTTATAATATTATCAAGTTAATTTGCAATCAAAAGTTTTAAATTTAATGGAAAATTGACAAAATAGGGTAATTTGACTGAAATTAATGACTTGGGCAGAATAGCCTGCAAAATTTTTTTTTTAAATATTGGATGTGGGGTGTAGATTTATATTTAAGATTGTCCTTGAGGATTGCCAAATTGGCCGAAACTTTGGACTTTATAAGAAATAATAAAGAGTGTTTTGAGACTTAACTTGGATACAAATTATTTTATTTAAACAATAAAAACCATTCTCAAGAAAGTGAAAAGATTATATATTAATTTAAAATAAACTAAAAAAATACTCAGTATTAATACAACGAAATAATGTAGAAGTACTCTTATTTTCCAGCACATTGTTTGACTGCCTAAGAAATGATGACATTTATTATAAGAAATTAGTGCTTAAATGTTCAAAATAGATTGATATAACAGACTTTATTTAAAATAAAATTAGAATGCTGCTAATAGAAATGTATTAAATTTATTCTGATAAAAATACATAGTCATTAATTCTTACTTGACTATTATTGTTGATTTTGAAGAGCATGAAAGTTCAATTGTTAATAGATGGAGAGGGCGATATGTCTTTGGATTTAGTTACAATGGTTTAAAATTGTCACAACCTTCTACTGAACTCATAAATACAAAGGTAATTAATTTTATATTTAATTACTTGTTAACATTTTAAAAGATTTAATGGATAATCTGTGGGCTTCCCTCAAGTGTTCCAGTAATTGGATGAGTGACTTGCTGAAAAAAAGCCACTTTCCTTATGTCTATAAGGGGTAATTATCAGCTTTAGTTAAGTGAGGCCTGTTGGAGTCAACTCACACCAACCAAATGGATTAATTGTAAATTATTGAATAGCCAGAGTGTTTCCTTATTATATATATTCAATCACTTTAATGTTATTTAGAATTTGATGGGTGAAATGTTCCATGGGATGGATATTAAATTAAATTGGCACAATGTTTTAAGATTACAACGCTGATTTTGTAAATTCTGTTTGTTAAATTCAGAAATAATGTGTGCCCCGACACATTATACACTTTTATAAATATTGACAACAAAAATAATACACTCCAAAGGACTCCTTAGAATGTAGATGTTCTACAGTAAAAGGAGAAAGTTCATTGTTTATAAATACGCCATTAAAATTTTTTAGGGGTTTTGGAAAAAAAAAAAAAATGTAAATTCTTATCAGTTGTTCCTTGAATAGTTTAAGAGGAGGAAGAACACATCTATTTTTTTGCTATGGTAAGTACGCAACTTTTTAGAACATAACAGGGAATATTAGACCCATTTAGCTTTCACTATAGTATTTTGAAAGTTACATTTTCTTTGGAGCACTGCTAAGTTTCCTGGGTTATTTCAATGTAATTTTTAAACTCCGAATTTATTTAATATGTCTTTAACCAACTATTTAACATTTTTCAAATTTACTTATATAATCAATGAGCACAAAATAATATTGCATTCGAATGAGCCTGGTTTCGTGAACTTACTTAACCAATTGAAATTACTAAATCAATTCGATAATGAAAACTGATGGCAAAGAATGCAAAAGTCAAGGGAAATAATTTTAACAAAGTCATGACAAGAAAATTGGTTTGTTTGAAAAGGTTTGAATAAAATATTTGCTTTTTCCAAATTTATTATTTATTTTTTTATTTTGGCTCAACTAAAAAAAAACTAGATTAATCTTATAAATCATATTGTTTTATGAAATTTGATATGAAGTTTATGCTATGATTACAGCTTTTTTTAATCATTCTTAATTTTTTTTCTAATAGTTTATTTATTCTATGTGTTATTCTCGGTTTAAAAAAAAATTTTTTTTTTTTAAATTAAAGTGTTAAAAAAACATTTAAAATAAAAATTTTGTTTTTTTGGAGTAAATTGTTTTTTCATTAATTTTTTTTATGCTCCCTATTCCATTTATTAGATGAATAAATTAATGCATGATATGTGTATCTTGTTTTTCCCAATAAAAAGTAGAGAAATAAAGTAACTGCAAACACATTTGGCCAAAAAGCAGCAACTGGATGCTGTTATGTTGTGGGTTAATACTCTTAAATGTTTAAATTTGCTAACGTTTTAGGTGATTGCTGTTAGTTCATCAGAAAAAGAGGAAATAAAAGAAACACTAAAACAAAATGGTTATGAAATAGTTGAAATAGCAGGTGCTGGATTCAAATTATTAAATATAATTTTGGGCCAAGTTTGTGGTTACGTTTTAAGTAAACCAACTTCATATTTATGGGACATCTGTGCTTGTCATGCAGTTTTAGAGTCAATCGGTGGAGGAATAATAGATTTTACTAATTTGAACCCGATAGAATATAAAGGAAAAAAAGAAGTAAATTGTTGCAATTCCGGAGGAATAATTGCTTACAGAAACACAAATATTAGAGACGATATAATAGAAAAATTAAAATAAAAAAATTCAGGTGAGTCATCACAGGAAAATGTGAAATAAAAGGTATTTGAAATATTAAAATATCCAAAAAATATTTTTTTCTTGTTATCTTAATAGTATTATATTTATTTAAGTTATTATAGTGCTTTATTTAAATGTTAAATATTTAAATATGTTATTAGTATAAATGCTAAGTTTATTAAAATCAGGGGGTTAGGATTATAATTTTTTAAAAGGATTCCAAGTAAGTCATTTGTCCAGATTTATTCCAAGGTTGGGGATCTTTTCTACAGCAATAAGTGGAATATTACAGGATACTGTAGGCCATTCTGTAGGTTTATGACAAAGGTGGTTTGATAAGATATTTTAATCCTCCATTCTTCAAGGGTTATGATACAATTATAAATATAGACATTTAAATTGGGTTTGAAGGTATTCAATAGGTTTATGCTACTCGAATTGCTTTCAACTTTGATTAATAGATTGTACATTAATACCCACCTAAATCAGTACTTATTTTGAGTCAGTTTATTCAAAAAACCTCCTACCTGGGTTTGTTTGCCGCCTCACAGTAGGTAAGAGAGCAGTTGTGGGCTAGCACAGACGTTATTGAATATTTAAATATATTGTTAAAAAACTGATAAAAAAGTTATAACAAATGACTATTTGCTTGAGTTAATAAGCAGTTAAAGGTCTGAAACATTTTCCCTTTTTTCCATTTCATTTGTTATTTTAGAAACTGAGTTGTATTAACAAACTAACTTAAATGATTTACTGTGTTTTCCATAATTATGAGAGATAGTTGACCGTGGATGACGTACTAGGAGATGATGGTCACCAACTTATTTGTGTTTCATTTTGACTGCATCCCCAACTATCATCTCCCAGTACTGTGTTTTTCATTATTTATTCAATTTTAATTTTCTCCATTCTCGGTTTATTCATCTCTCTATTATATATATTAAAAAATGTTTATTGATCACCGAGTAATATTTTGTTATTTTTTCTTATAAGCCCCCTCTGGGGCCTATGGAGGATAGGTTACAAGAATGGTTAGAATCTCTTTTACTGCATTTGAAATGCACTATAAGAGGGAGGGGAATGAGGAAAGGGATAAAAAATGACTGGAAATTGGAAAAGTGCATTGCACCTGCGGCCTGATGATGGGGCTCACCAGGTTTCGACCTTGTAATATTTTATTTTACATATGATTAAATTAAAATTGAAATGCTGGTTTAAAGACTTGAAATTAATTTTTTTCCTGCTTACACTATACTGAAAAAATAATACAAGCCGAACTACAGAATACATGTAAATAACAGTTATACAATTTGAGCAACGAGTAGTACAATTAAATGAACAGTTGTATTTGACTCACAAATGTTCCAGAGAGTCTGAAACACCAGCCCATTTACTGGGAAAATGGCTCAACTCCCTCCTTATAACATGCCGACACCACAGGGTCGGTCAAAGATGAAGTTCCTTAGAAAAAAAGACTTCACCTCCTTCGAAGAGGTTTATTGCGTTGACACCGATAGACCCGTAAGATACGCCGATGTTGTGGCATTCTCTAAAATCAGAAGGACGGCTCTGGTTATTTATAAAACTGACTAGTTATGTGATATAACCAGTTAATGTATGAATAGGTTATAGATATTATACCAAACGCATTCATATTACATAATTCTTCACCAAAAATATTAAAATGTCTTCCATCTGTTAAATCTTGGGACCAATGATTAACAGAGATTTAATATTCTTATGATTACAAAAAAAATAGTATAAATATTCAACTAGATAAATACTTTTTTCTTTTTACAATCAATAAATCCTTTTTAAATTTATATTCTTGAATACAACATTCCAAAGAAAAAAAATTTTTTTTCTGTTAAAGAAAACTTAATTTTTAAAAATAAATTAACTACATTTGAAATGGCAAATTGATCTTTTAAATGACCCCTTTCCTGGTAATTTCTGACATATGAGGGAGGGTTATCTACCGGTTATCACCCTATTCTAACCATGGTTAGGGGGAGTTCAAGTTTTCATTTCATGGGACCACCACAGAAATAAAAGTCTGTGGATGGTCAAAAGGATTGAAACCTGCACTCACTCGGCCCCTTGTTTAAGTGGTTTAACAATAATTTGTTATACCATATGTTATGTGTTAAATTTATACATACAATTATAGGTTTATTTCCAACTACATGTCTTATCCTAATCTTGTGTTTCTACAATTTTCTGTCAAAGCTATTGATCTTTCTTAGGTATGAAGCAGTGTTTCTAAAAAATATAGTGTGTGGTGAATAATAGAAAACTTGGCGTTGGTGAAGTTTTGGTTTGTGCTATCTTATTTTGGTTAGAGCATTGTTTTTTTGTTTTTTTTCCCCAATGATCTTAAAATTATACATTCCACTGGTAGATGTAATATACTCTTGGATGTTTTCACTCTTTCAGTTGCATTATCCTTTAATAGTCTGTGAAAAAATATTATTTTCATATTCAAGTTAGTTACTTAGTAAAAATTAATGTGATGCAGTTTCTAATACCAGGTTGCAGTTTTTTTTACAAACAGTGTTTTATTTAGGTTTTTTTTTTGTATACATTTAAATAAAGGTTATTGTTTATGTATTTATTTTTTTATTTACTTCAGAATGAACCTTTGCCAGTATAAATAAGTCATAAAGGTTTTTCGAATTCTATAAATATACATTTTTTTAAAAAAACATTTCTTACCATACGTTGGTCCTTCCATATTTTCCTTGGTCTTCCCTTTTTCTATTCATAATTTAGGAGTATCTTTTTTGCTATCTCGACATCTTGTTTTTTTGCCCATACATCAGTCTTCTATTTGCTATTTATTTAGAATTTATGTTATTGTTATTTATATATATTTGTTTAATTGTATTATCTTTAAGCTTTTAATCTTGTTCTGTTTAATAAATAAATAAACTGTTTTCGTTATTTATGATGATTTTTATTTCAATAAAACCTTGTTATATAAACAATAGCCCAGCAGAGACAGGTGGAGTAAACTTTATTTCGAAATATGTCGTAAGTATTACCCCTCTTGTGAAAAATCAAAGTTTTCAATCTCTGCTTATGTATTTTCCACCACCTTAAAAAAACTGCTAAGAAAATACTTCTTTTTTTTTTTTCCTCAATAAATTACAGTGTATCTTTGAAAAACAATGTTAAATTTCCTGCATGTTTACACGTTACAAAATTCCAAACAACTACTGAGTTATGGTGGCTACAATATTTGCTAAAATGTAAAAAAGAAAAAGGATATACTAGTTGTTATTTCTTAATAACTTTTTTTTCCTATGAAGTTTACTGCAAAATACATAATAACCAATTTCGTACAGGATTGTTTACTATAAAATTCATGCAAAGTATTTGCTAAGTCTCCCAAATAGGTATTGATAAAAAAAACGATTTTAGAGTAACTGGACTATCTAACGAAATCAGTGTACCTTAGTTGAAAAATGCTTCGTTCGAGTATTTGTGTGTTCAAAATAATGAAAACAATTTAAATCAACATAATGAAAAAAAAGATACATATTATATGCATTTATTATTTGAATTTCAGACCTTCATTAGAGTTGAAAAACAAAAAGAGATAACAATCTTAGATCAGAGAGACATAAAAAATAATAACAAGCAAACTTGAAAATATATATAACAATAACATAGAAGTTTATGAGAGATAAAATATAATATTGTACAGGTAAGAATTACACAAAATAAATGATAAAATAACAGATAATGTTCA
>NW_027109454.1:0-322 GCF_000696795.3 Halyomorpha halys
TTTCGACCTGAGTTTCAGGTCTTCATCAGGGCTATAGAACAGAAGAGATAACAACAACCTTTAGAGTAACATACAATTGAAAAGGAATAGTATACAAACAAATTTTTTAGACACTACTTGCATATCTTATATTATATGCAAGTAGCTTCTTACCTACATGATATTATATTTCATCTGTCACTGTTTTCAATTTACTACCATACAATTCCACAAATGTCAATCAATTAAAATTTTCTACTATTCAATTATCAGTTATCATTTATGATTTAATTCAGTATTTTATATAATTCTAAATTTGTTTGTATACTATTCCTTTTCAATT
>NW_027109454.1:372-692 GCF_000696795.3 Halyomorpha halys
CAAAAAGGAAACGTTACTCAATAGTAGGGCTATTCATGATCTTTCGTTTAGCATGTTAAAGTGTGTTAAATGGAAAATCTTACGTTAAATGGAAAAAAAAAATTCCTTCTTTTACCATGTTAAAACAATATAACATGGTTGCGAGTCTGTTACTGGTTCTGCTAAATGGAGAATGACGTCACGCAACAGACCAGCATGATATATTAGTCAGTACCCGAATAATAATAAAATTTGAAAATTAGTAAAATTAATAATTAATTATAGAAACATCAGATATAATAATAATAATAATGTGAACCTCTACGACCCATGGAGGGTCA
>NW_027109454.1:5812-6264 GCF_000696795.3 Halyomorpha halys
GAAGGATTGGTATCTGGTTCTGGCCAAATCGGCAACATAGGGGACATTGAGGTCCTGATGGATGACTTGATTTGTGACAAAGTAAGGAGCATTAAAGAAGTCTAGCATTTAGAAATAATAGTATCTTAATCCTACGAATATACATAAAAAACCTAATAGAACGTAATTTAAAGTGTAGAGAAATTTTCCAAAATAGGAGCTCTAATACTACGTTTAATAGTATATACGGTTTTTTTTTTCTTTTTCTAAATAACAAAATATCGATTTTTAGTTCGATAATTTTAGCAGATATCGTGAAATGTACTACTTCTATGTTTTGTTTTTATAAGGAAATAGCTGAAGCTGATCGACCAATTCCAGGTGTTTATGGAGTGCTTAAGAACCCTTAGTATGACCATCATTTGATATTAGAACAGCATCATCACAAGTCAGTAGGGTCTCTGGACACAACC
>NW_027109455.1:0-1138 GCF_000696795.3 Halyomorpha halys
CAGTTCATTTTCAGAAGTATCACGAAAAACAGTGAGAATTTTTTATGCAAGTTCGTGCGAATGGCCTCGTGGGAGAATTAACAACGTTTCGGCTTGGATAGTAAAAATTAAGTATATTATATAATATAATTTATAAATAAATATATACATATATATAGTTATACAATAAATCCTTTCTTTAAAAATAAATAAATTAGCCGTTCTTTAGTATGTTTTATAACCCGGTCTATTAAAAAGAGCAAAACAAAGTAAATTGAAGAAAGCGGAAAACTTCATAGAAATGAAAGAAAGATCACGATTGATAAAGAAGTCACCGAACTCATCATTTCTACAATATTGAGACTAAGATTCAGACGAACTCAAGAATTGTTGAAGTTCTACAAACTAAACATCTACACGTAAAGAAATGTCCTCAAGAACAGAATTCTTTTTGAGTTACTTAACTAAAATGGCATCCAAACAAGTGAATATAGGCAAAGAATATTATAGCATCTTTCAGAATTTTACGGTTTATAACTGTGCTTACTGTATTGTGTCATTGCAAATTCCAAATCCCAGTCCAAGTTATATTTTTGTTTAATACTTTTAACGCAAAAGTGTAACACAAAATAACGCTTAATGACAGGACAGAGAGAAGTTTAGAATCGTCCATAGAAGGAGAAATTTCAAAGGAATTCAAGGAATTATTCAAAATTCATTTTCTTAATTTAGGAAAACTAGTTTTGAAAATATGAAAAAACTAATAATATTTTTCTTTGTTTTTGTAATAATTGACTTACAGAAAAGTTGAAATAAATTTAATATCTTATGCTATTTTTTTATTCAATAAGTTTAGTGAAACATTATTGTGAAAGATTAGGGATGACAAGGAATTACATTGCTGTATGCTCTTGAACTCAGATTATTCCTTCATATTTTATCGAAACCTAGAAAAATCTGTCTGTACCTATAAATTGTTCGAAAACTTCTTCCTACGGAATAAAGTAAAATTGAATAGCAATATAAACTTTACTACTAATGAAACTGTAGATCTTTTCGGAAGTGGAAATTTAAAGTATAGACTTTGAAACTAATACGCCAGAAAAAACTGCCTCCAACTTGGGTGGCATGGATTTTTTCCAGTAATTTATTACTTTCA
>NW_027109456.1:0-16282 GCF_000696795.3 Halyomorpha halys
TTTTTTTAAAATATGATAAAATTTAAAAAGCGTACCTTTCACAATGAGTATTTAATTACCTCAATGAGCAAAAACCTGAAATTCTAAAACGTGAAAATAGAACATATTTTGATTGACTTTTAAAATTATACATAAATTGTTTTGTCACCAAAACAGACATTTCATTTGACAAAAACAGTAAAATAAACTGATGCCCATTATATTAAAAGAACTTTAATACTTAATGAAAGTCTTTATAATTTAATATGATTAATTTTAAGGCTAACATAGCACCCACAACTGCAAAGAAACCCCAACAGTTGCAGTGCAGTATTCTGAGACGTATTGTGAAGCATACTTCATTATAAAGAGCGAAAACTGACAACATCCTTACAACTCTTAGATTGCTACCAGCGACGGAATTCATCTCACGGAGGCACATGAAAGTTTTTAATAGCCTCTAACACTCTACTAACCCAACCCACTATTCCAGACATTAACACCAACAGGACGCTCAAAATTGTGGCAAACACACAGAAAGAGTCTCTACTGAGGACCACTTACTAGTGACACAAGAAAACTGAGGAGCCATCGTTATCAGACAGCAGACAATTCTGTTTTCCAATATATGTCCATTATATATCCCTTTTTCCAGTACCCTCTTAAAATGCATTTCAAACGCAGTAAAAGAGATTGATTCCACCAATTCTCATTACTAGTGATTCCAAACACTACACGACCATGGGGCTTAAGAGTAAAAAAAAAAAATATGAGTAATTTTATAAAATAATGTTTTGTATTTTTTTTTTTAAGGTAAGCAATTTTACTCGGATTTTTTCAGATGATGGGAGCTAAAGGATTAAGAAAAGCAACACAAGTAGCTATACTAAATGCAAACTACATGAGTAAACGACTTGAAGGACATTACTCTACTTTGTTTAGAAGTCAGTCTACTGACCTAGTAGCTCATGAATTCATTCTTGATGTGCGAGAATATAAAAAAACAGCTAATGTCGAGGCAGTAGATATTGCAAAACGTTTAATGGATTTTGGTAAGCAAGCTTATCCATATAAATTTACTGCAATTTAGATTGAAGTTCTAATAATACAAGAGAATAACTAAGATTCAAGATTCACTTTCTTATGAAAAGTTGAAAATAGAGTTGCATAAGTAAAAACATTATTGCACTTAAATATTTTATACATAAGAATGATTATACCTATATAAATCCAAGAATACAGGCTAAAAACCAGTAATATTGCTTTTTCTATAAAAGCATATTTATAAAAATATTATAAATTGAAAAAACATTTGATTGCTTTAATTAATATATCAACTATGTTTCCTTTTATGAGACAATTTCTGATCATATTTTTTAAAAATTTATTTTAGGCTTCCATGCTCCTACAATGTCTTGGCCTGTAACTGGTACTCTCATGATAGAACCAACGGAGTCAGAAGACAAAGAAGAGCTCGATAGGTTCTGTGAAGCACTTATTTGTAAGTATATATTTGCTAAATATGTTTCAGGAAATGGTATGATGACCAAAATTAGAACATCAAATGACAGTAATTATTTGATAGACAATGTTCATATGCATAGCAGGAATTTAGAAAAATCTTTTGAGACAAATAAGTAAGAAAACCAGACCGTATACGCAGGACTAATAAACAAATCTTTTTATTTCAGTATTTCATTCGAAAACTGTTTTATCATTTATCAGAAAAACATGAAGTTTGAAAAAAAGAATGCCAGGAAGAATAGGTTTTTTCCAAAATCATGAGATGTAGGAATGTTATGTTTGAAATATATTGAAACATCAAAAAGGCAATTTAAATATTGAAACCTAGTAATGAAAAGTTTTAGTGTACTGTTGACCCCATCGCCATGTGGCAGCAACTACACTAAAATTTCATTATCGTACTTTTCCTTGTCCTCGAAAACTTTAGCATTTAAAAAAAAAATCAATACTTTGGAGTTTTTAAACTACCTTCTGAATGAATAAAACGAAACTGCTAAAAATAAAAAGAATCCAAGAAATCATCTTTCTTATTTTGGTCCTTAACAGAAACAACCATACACACTTAACTTTTCCTCTGTTGATTCTACAAAGATAAGTAACCAAAGAATACAAGATCACCTAAGGATTATTAAGATGAATGACTGGTTTCAAAGAGATCTTTTAATTTCATCACTAAGTTTCTTACAATATTCGATTTAATAAGGAGTAACATGATATTTCATAATTTTCTAAGAGTAGAATAAAAAACCATAAAGAAATGGATAAATCATGAAATTATTTATCAGAAAAAAGTTGAATGCATATTTAGTAAATATTTTGAGTTTTAACTATTAGAACATAATTTACAGGTATTAAAGAAGAAATTAATGAAATTGAAAAAGGGGGAATGGACAAGCGCATAAATCCTTTAAAATGTGCTCCACATACTCAAAAACAAATTATAACAGAAGACTGGAATAGGCCATATACTAGAGAGCAAGCTGCATTTCCAGCAGTAAGTATGATAATCTGTATAATGTATCTATATTAAAGAATTATGAAGTTGGAGGAATCATTTTATTACATCAATAAAGAACATATTTCCTGAATTATCACAAAACATATCACATTTATTCTTCTCTGCCACCACAGATTATTATGTTTTCCAAATTGTATGAAATTTTCATAATAAAATTATAAATAATTTTATATATAGGAAGATGGAAGAACAATCATCTTATATATCAATTTTTACGGTCAACTATATATACATATATAAATAATTATGATTAACCTGAAGATAGGACCCAAATAAATTCTGACTATTTATTTAGAAAATAAGAAAAAAAAAGAATTATGAAATGCGACCCTGGGATTCACAAGTTAAAACTGTATTTTTTTTTCCAAATAACTATTAACTGTGTAGCTATGAGTAAAAATAAAAGGATTATGAAACTTGGAACTATGAAATGCGTATTTAAATTCAAATAATAATAAAATTAAAGGAAATATATAGTCAGATTCAGTTCTTGTAAATAATAACAACAGATATGAAAGTACAACAAATTCTCAAGAATTTTAGGAATTTCCTAGCAAGTTACATTGGCCCAATGTCCTAGTAGTATAGGGGATGTCAACTGATATATTGAACTTTTTTTCTTGTTCCCGTTCTTATTCAAGTTTTCATATAAATAAAAATAAATAGCAAATACGGAGTGAAAGACTTAAAAATATACAAAAAAGGAGAAATGTATATAAATAAAAATTGATTAAATTGATCCATAATGTAATAAAAACATAAAAAAGTGGTATTGATTATTGGTAAAAGTGATATTTTAGTCAGAAAACAATATGAATTTACATGTAAATACTTTCCCTATTCATGAACTATTAAACTCCACAACTGGTTTCTTACAATCTAATTTTAATGTAAATTCTATTTAATTTCAGGCCTTTGTCAAAGCAGAGACCAAAATCTGGCCTAGTGTAGGAAGGATAGATGACATTTATGGAGATAAGCATTTGGTTTGCACCTGTCCACCATTGTTACCTGATTTTTAAAATAAACTTTTTTTATATAAAGATTGTTTTTCAATTGCCACATGTTAATCACTATTAACAAATCAAATTTTAAACTAAGATTTGATTCTATTTATGGCTTCTTGCAGAACAAACGATTACAATTTCTGATAAAAATGAGGTAGGTTGTAGTATTGGGGGAAAAAAAAAGAAACATTTATTTGCAAAAATGGCTAGTTTAAATAATCAGTGATGTAACTTATTAACACATTGATGAAACCATAGTCATGTTTGTAATTACTTTCATTGTTTCTTACAATGGTTTTATATCACCCCGTATCAAAAAGAGATATTCAAGTTCATTTCTGCATTAAGCCATGAAAGGATCCTAAGATAAAGCTACTCATTAAATCACAAACCTTGACTGTTTTCTAAATACTTTCCACTGATCTTTCTTCTAGAATAAACAGGAAAATATTCACAATCATTTCACTCAAATTTTTTTAAAATATGATAAAATTTAAAAAGCGTACCTTTCACAATGTTTACAAGGAAGCTTTTTTTTCATGGTTGCTTGGATTGCTTAGGCAGTGAGTTTGCAGAAAATTAATAAAAAATAAAACTATTCTGGAGTAAACTATTATGGCAAACTACTTTTTTTTTGGAATTGCTTTAAATTTTATATAATAAAAAAGTGAAATGTATATAATTATGATTTTCAATCACATGCACAAATTAAACTGGAAAGTATAAGAATTAGAAAAGAATTAATCTTGTTTTTAATTTTGCAAGATTTCCAATCTCCCACACTTCTTATCTTGAGACGAATTTCTGAAAAGAGATATATGTATTTATGTAATCTTATGTAACACTGCCTGTTTTAGCTTTGTCTGCCTATGATTTCCGCTAGATTAAATCTTACAGTAATCGTAATGTATTGTTTTGTTTTTTCTGCGTGTGCGTGATTATTTGGTTTAATCTTATCTTTACTCGCAGGTGGTCTTTAAAAACTTATTGATGATCAATAATTACTAAAACTTCGTTATTAGGAATTATATAATAATTGAGATTACTTAAATGTTTTCATTTTCTGAGATAACTTATTTAACAAATGAAGAATCTGTACAACTTCAATCCACTATTACAATTCGTTGGCGGGTAGTAATGGATATATTAGAACTCAGCATGCGACTGGTGTAATCGATTATAACTTTTTAAAAACTGTATAAAAAATATTATAAACTTCCACTAGGACCTTTTTGATTTCCAGAAATTGACAAATTTAACGGTAAAAGTTACAATTCGTGGACACAGTCTCCCCCACACTCAATATTTCCATCCATTTATTTTTGTCAGTAACATTAATATATGGATCTAGATATAATGAAAAGAAAACTTACTAATATATTATAATAACAAGAATTTATTGTATTACCTGAAATAAAACGCCGTTAAACAAATACGATATACTTCTTATTTACAAGAATTATTCCTTACCTTCTTTTCTGTGATAGTTTCAATATTTGAAACGAAAAATAATGTCATTGCTAACCCCGATTGGATAGATAAAACTCTCTTTTAACTATAAGCTTTTTACAACATTCACATATTAAGTTTAAAAAGATAGACGTTGTTTAATAAGACTAGGTACACAAAACATAACCGCCCGTAGTTCACATGGTTTAGGAGCAGATCTTTGCAATTTGAGAACTTCGTTGGCGTCGGTTTGAATTCGGCTTGGGGATTCGACTTTTTTCTTTTCGTAGCTGTCCCACAAAATGAAAACCTGATCCCTTATCAGGGTTAGAATAGGTTAGTCACCCCTAGATAAACCTAAATTGATTTGATTCGTGTAATAGTCTAGCAAAAATAGTTTAAAACTGCTTAACTAATGCTGTGCTTAAACGTAAGTGTAAATTGGTGAATTTTTGTAAAACATGGTGGTAAAAATTTACCATTTCCTGAAAGGGAGTGAGTGGGGTGGGTAAAAACTTTTTTCAAAATTGCCGCCGTATATTTTTAGGTTTATTGCCTATAACTCGCTAAAGTATTACAAATATCTGAAATATCATTATAAATCAATTTATAGTCCATTTAACAATTTTCAATGTGATTTCCTAAATGCGTGTTCTTTATGTTCAATAATTCCCGAGATAGTTTTTTCCATAACCAATATTTTTTCCCAAATTACAAGAAATCATTTTATGAATTAATTTTGACAATAATTATGAAAAATATTATTCATAGGAAAATAATTATTATAAAATATTTTATGGTACATTTAACGATCTTCAAATTGAGTCCTAATAGAACACTTCATGTTCAATATTTTCCAAGAGACAGTTTTTTGAGCACCAATTTTATTTTTCCAAATAACCAGAAATCAACATTTAATAAATTTATTTTGGTAAATATAATGGAAACTGTTACTCTTACGGAGATTTAAATTATAAACTACTATGAAGTTCATTTAACGAACTTCAACTTGACTCTTAAGAAATATCCGTAAGTGAAATAGAGATTTTTAATTTTTCAGAAAATAACTCATTTTCAAGGTAAGTTCAATAATGACAAAATCGTGAAAAATATTTTTAAGCTGCGCTGTAGGAATAAAATACCTTGGATTAATGGCATTTCACCAGATAGTGTGATAACTCATTAATAGTCAACTTTCTTGGGAAAAAAAAGTATGGAAATTCTAATAGAGCTGAAGTTAAAGCTCGTAAAATGCACTATAAAGTAGTCAGTAAACGGACGATTGTTCGATAATCCATTAATAGTTTCAAATACCTTTGCTGATAACCTTTACGGATTATACAACCCTCATCGACATATTATACCGTTTCAAAATTATACCGGAAGCAAAATTTCAAAACAGTACAGACTATAATCATCTATCACGTATCATTACACGACATCATTCTATAACGTATAGTTTATAATGTGGGGACTAAATAATATTTTAAATACTGTAACAGGTTCTTGTCTCGTTTCTGACATTTTTCACTATTAAATGATTAAAAATCTTACAAACATCACAAAACAATGGTTACTTGACTATTACAACCACGTTTGGCAAACCAGAAAATTACCAAATATCTGGCGCAATTCAACTGTCATCCCAATTTTAGTTGATTTATAGTTGTTAGCACACACTTTTTGAATTTATAAAAAAATAATATCTCAGGAAGTATTAAACGTACAGATGACTGCAAGCACTCAAAATAGAAGTAATTTAACTTACTATTAAGTAGTTTCTGACACGTATCTTCGTAGAGGTAGTAGTTTTTATGATATTTGCTCATGAAATTTTGTCCGAACAATTATAAATCAATTTATTTGAGCTGATATCATGAAAACTACTACTCCTGCGAATATAAGTGTCAAAAACAACTTTATTGTATCTTAAACTAGTTTTAATTGGAGCGCTGCCACATATCTAAAAGTCTTATGGTTTCTGAGGTATTTTTTTTCATAAATCAAAATTTTTATTCCAACAACTAAAAATTGACATTTTGTGAATTTATTTTTTCAAATATCTTAAAAACTATTATTCCTACGATAATAAATGTTATAAACTACTATATAGTACATTTAACTAGCTTTAATTTGAGTGCTGGTAGGCATCTTTACGTCTGATACATCCTTTGCTATTGTTATTATAATTCCAAAAGGTTTGTCGGAGCAACTAGAAATCAACATTTTGTGAATTTATTTTGTTAAATTTCATTAAAATTACTACTCTTACGAAGGTAAATGTTATGAGCTACTTTATAGAACATTGAGCTAAATTTAAATTGAGTTTAATTTAAGCGCAAAGAAACATCTGAACGTCTTATGGTTCCTGAGGTATAGGTTTCTCAAAATAAACTACTGATTTTTCAGTACATTTTTTATGAAATGTTGCTTTTTATGAAGTTTTGTTGAAAAAGCTGCCTCTCGGAAATCATTGAACGTAAATAGCTCAATCATTATTTTAGATGATATTTTAGAAAATTTACTCTACTTTAAATTACGTTCTTCTATGTTTCCTAGTGTTGCTGGTAGTTTAAAAGATATGGAGAAATGAAAAATAATTTTTTTGGAAACAGCCACCAATTTTTATTCCCCAACCTATATTTGGCAGACTCATCAATTTCGACTCGTAATTATACCTAGTGTTCATTAAAGTAATAAAAATTGAGGTAAAATAACTGACTTTTTTCTCCTCTTCGGCTCTTGTACTAGTAGGCAACTGGTAGGCGGCCAGCAGGAACCAAGCGGCATAGAAGTCGGGGATTTACCATCTCTTAAAGATAAGATGTAATAAATATCAAAGCGCCAAAACAACAAATAACGCAAGACTGATTTAATGTTCCTATAAGAAAGTTCCGAAAACTCTCTCCCAATGAAGAACGTTGAATCTTATGAACGCTAGAAGGAGAAGAAACTCATTGTTTGGAGGGGGTCCAAGAGTACTGTTTGGTAAACGATTTGAGAAGAAATGCAGCCAAGGAGACAAGAGCAGAAGGTTAGCTATACTGGAGTCAAGGAACAGAAACACAGCTAGACAGATCAATAGGAAAATACATCTAGTACCCCTAGTAAGTCCTAACTAATAACAACCTAATAAGTGCCCATCTCGCAGAGGCCACTCATCTTCAGAAATTAAATCAAGTTCATACAGAAAAACCATCTCTATCCACAGATAAGTATTCACTAAATCTTCTAATAGCCACGGTAGAAAAAAAAGAAAAACTTCCATTGAATTATGATTTCACTCTTAATGCTATATAATTTCTAATCTATTGTAATTGTGTGTTAGAGGTATTAGAAAAAAAAGGTGTTATTCTGAGTGGCAAACCCTGTAACGTAGTAAACTATATCGAATAACTTCATCAAAAGTATTCTCAATTCGATATACTCAGTATTAATTATGAATTCCGTAGTGATAGTGGTTATCACATATCTTTGCACTGTACAAAGATATGTGATTACATTCACAGCTAAAGTAAGAAAAGTTTCCATGTAAAAGTAGAACCTAACTAGGACAAAACACAATTAAATGGATAATCTTGAGGAGGAAAACCCAAAAAGTCGACAAATGAAAAGAAAAATTGACAAAAAAAAAGAATAAATTTCAAAAGAATTAATATACTAACATATTCCAAAATGAAAACCAGGTAAAATTTTAATTTTTTTGGGATTATCGATTCAAAGAAAAACTTTCTTCGAACCAGAAACAAACACCTGTTGGAATGGAAAATATTGGGAGAAATATATTGAACGGTTAACGAACGTTATTTCAAATAAAAATGTTTAAAGTTTGTTTTTTATTTGTTACAAACTCTATGGACTGGCATTTCCCACGTTACAACCCCTGATATGGTTATCGAAGATACTGGCAATTTTGTTTATTTGGAGGAGTGTTTTGAATATTCCAACTAAGACAGGAAAGATAGGTTATCCTACAGGTTAGCAATCTTTTTTTAGCTCGCTTGAGGTCGTAATTTATTCCGTGGGACATTGCCATTGTTAAAGATCATTGCAATTATTTAAAAATACAGCTGTCGAATTCCGATCGTTTCGTTCAATTGAGATATGATTAATTCCTTAGTCCTTCACGTAAGTGTTTTTTTTTCACATTTAATTTTTATCTAAAAATAATATATTGAAAAGTAATTCAAGCATTTGATTTTACAATTTAGAGGTTTATTTTTTTTCTGATATTAAAAAAATAAACAAAGAATATTATCACGTGAGAGAAAAATAGGAACAAAACAAACCTACTCTCTGGATATAGATAAAAAAAAGTAATTTTTAAAAGAATTAATACATGATTCAGTGAATTTCATGCTGTTTTTCAAATTCGGGCGTTTTTTCAATATTGCTCGATTTTACTATCTTAAAGTTTCCTCTTTCCGTTTTAAGCTATTATTTCAATAGTGATATAGGACCGCCGCTTCCAGGGGGTCTTAGCGGGGCGGGTCCGGCGGGGAAGGATTACTTTTTTTGTGTGTTATGATCTCCTCTTGTGTGATTTTTACATGTCGTACATTGACCAACCTACTCGTTATAATTGTCTGTTTAAAAAGTCAGATAAATAAGGCTACCATGGAGGGCGGGAGTGGAGGGTTTCATGCCGTTTTTCAATTTCAGGCGGTTTTTCAATATTACTCGGTTTTACTATCTTAAAGTTTCCTCTTCCCGTTTTAAGCTAATATTTCAAAAGTGATATAAGACCGTCGCTCCCCGGGGATCATAGCGGGGCGGGTCCGGCGGGGAAGGATTGCCTTTTGTTTGTGTCATGATGTCCTCTTGTGTGATTGTGACATGTCGTACATCGACCAACCTACTCGCTTTTTTTTCTACGAACGAATTATCAAGGGAAGAATTAATTATATTTATAAGAGTAATTACTACAGGATTTGAAGAAATGTCCTGGAAGCTTTAAAATATATTCTTTTATTTTCAGACAAGCTTAAATTTCATGCAGGTAAATTTGTCGAGCTCTTCTAGGAAGGGATCTAATAAATCACATTTATTTATTTTGTATAATTTGTATCTTTTTAAAATTGATGACTAATCAATTCCACCATATTGGACATTCGTAAAGCAGTATAGATGTTATGAAAATAACAGATTTGCCTCTTATTGCCTAGAATTAAGCCTGCCTTTTTATTCATGACCGGAAACAATGTTTCCAGTAACACGATTGTGTTATCAGACTGATTATTTATGTGCTTTGGGAAAGTCAATTTAGAATCTAAGATAACACAATCGCCTTTTAATAGATAGGAAAACTTCAGTTTCATTCTGTATGATTTTTAATCAATTATGATGTTTGGATAATTTCTATTCTAATGTTTAAACGGTTGGCTCTATTGTTTCTCCCTTAAGAGAAAATATACAAGGTATCATCCGTAAATAATGTATTTTGTTTTTAATTTTGAATTACTTTAATAAAAAATACATTACAAAGAATCCGGAACCTTTTTCGTCGATCAGGAATGTGTAAATATGGTATATAAGTAGCTATTTATTAAAAAAAATAATAGTGTCTTTGTTGGATATTTGATATCTACTCCAGGTGGCTGATACTCATCAAATAAAGGATATATTATTTTTATTTTTTTTTTAAGGATGTATTGGCCATCAGGCTTAAAAATTCTCATATATGTTTTTCTTTATATTTTCTGTATTACTTCAATTTTAAATATTTTTCAATTTTTTACCTATATTTATTTAGTTGATTCTCATGTTTATATTATATACAGTTTCAATATCCTTATAATATTACACTATGCATTTTCTGCAATACTACTCATGTACCTATAAAATCTGTTATCTTAATATGTTTCTTGTTTTTCTGCAATTCCATTTAATCATTATTGTTGTTATATACGCCACAATGCTATAACCTGAATTATATTTATCGGGTGCAGTTTACGTATTCAGAGTTGTGTAGTCTTCTAAATTCCCCCGTTGATTATCAATTAATTGTTTAATCATCAAACTTGAGTTAGTAAAATTTAGCGGCATCCTTGTAGTGCTGAAAAAAAAATCTCAACAATTATCCTCAGAACTGTTAAGATTCTATGAAAATAAGAAAAAACAGTGCAAAATAAATGCTGGAATACACTGTATATGTTTTATTTATTTATTTCAAAAGTGGCATTCACTTGCGCCACCCCTGGCATACATGAGCACCCCAGGATACCGGAGAACCCACGTTGGGAACCATTGCTCTCGGTCAACAGATGAAAATAGAATGAATGAGTCATTTTAAAATACTTTCTGTCACTCTGATGGAAACTTAAATCATGGGTAAGTAAAATAGAATAAAAAAACCAACAACAATTTGAGGTGTTAAAAAAAATTCCAGTCTGTTCTATTCTATTTTGGATCAAAAACAAGCTCTTTGGAAGAAACTTCTCGCAATACAAAGCTTCGTTCCAAAATAATCCAAAAAAGTTTACTATCGATTATTTAAAAAAAAAGAACAACATTTATTTGCATTTTGGACATATGATTTTTAATATAAATTGTAAATTTAACTTGGTAGTATGTAATTTTATGTCTATTATTTAAGAGGTTTTGTGTATTTAAAAACGTTAGTAAATATGTTTTGTCATTAATAAATAGTCTAAATTTTTTGTTAAATATAATATTTCAAATATTTGCCATTTTAAATAAATAATCATCCGAGTTTAATAATAAAGGAGGGTTGATATGTTTCAAAATTATTTAGAATGAGATGGAAGATCATTAAAAATGGAAGACTTTGCAAAATTATTTATCACCTCATCCCGAACACTAATAGAATTAATAAATATCATACTATCATATTTACTTATATAATCATTATTCTTATATAACTAATAATGATAGTACAATCGATATTAATTTTTCGATATGATCTTCATTCTGCCATTGACTAATACGGCAAGCCATAAGGTGCTTCTTATATAAATATTCATGAATTTTATCAAAAGATAACGCTTGAGGCTACCCAAACAAACGTAATATTTCCATTCCCCTGACCTTATTATTGAATGCGAATAACTCATCTGCCTTTTGTGAATCCACAACAAACTAGGCTCTAGTCTCATTCTTTTTCATATTTAATATATCAGACATTATTTTTTTTACATGATTCACTTTATTTTTCTTCTTACAACCTAAGTTCCGATTCATGCAGGAACTAGAAAAAAAAATCATACTCACAGAATCGTAAATTTCTACTTGCTTTAAACATTTTAGACATAAAGGAAAAACCATGTTTCTGCGTCTGTCTGTACTCAAATTTGTGTTCAGGCAGTTAATACGATTTCGATTAAATTTTTCGGGATTGTGTGGGTTAGTACCTGGTTGGTTCTACTTCTGTTTTATTCCGTCTTCTACTTCTGCTTACGCATGCGTAAATATTTTTCCTCGGCACAGCTATATTTTGGAAAGACTCGTCAGATTTGGCCCAAATTTGGAATTGGTGTAGAATGGGTTTTGTATTTATTATTATAATGATTAGTAACAGTAATTTCATCATATTCCATCACCTACTTTAGCAAACGCAGACATAAACGTATTTTCTTTGCAAACCTATATTTCAATAAAGACTTGGGTTTGTCCGATCTTACCCAATTTTAGAGAGAAGTTGAGGATTCATGTTAACATAGTCTCGTATAAGTCTTTGATTAATTCCATCAACTGCTTTTGCTTAGCATGCGCGTATTCATCTTAATTGATGATCCTGTATTTCTTTTTTTTTTTAACACTTACAAAATCTTACCGAGTTCCTTCTAAGGAGATTGCTTTCGATCCAAAATTGAATAGGCTGGAAATTTGTTTATCACCTCTTCAAATTGTTGTTGATTTTGTCTTCTATAGAATAAATACTTCAGAAAGTATTTAAAAATGACTCATTCATTCTATTACAATTCTCTTTTCATCTATTGACCTAGAGGAATGGTTCCCAAAGTGGATGTTGCGGTATCCTGGGGTGCTCGCAGCTTATGCCATCGAATGCCACTTTTTCAAAATACTGCCAAAAAAAAAAAAATAAATAAAACATATACCGAGCATACCAGTATTAACTTTACTTTGTTTTTTCTTATTTTCATACAGACCGCTCTGAGGAAAATTGTTGAGATTTTTTTTAATATCTACAAAATAAACTTTTAAAAATTCATAGGAAATTACCGAATCCAGGGATTTTCAGAGCAAGGTACACGTGTGTACAATTTGACCAACCAAGTAATTAATCGTCAATTTTTCTCTCTCCAGAAAATTTAGAACTTTTTTTTTTTAATTTGCTCATATGACCACATTTATTTTAAAGGCATAAATGTTGTTATATGAACTAATTAAAAAAACCAAAAACAATTTTCGGGTAGGAGCTATACTATGAGGACAATTTGCAAGATCCTTGGAACATATTACTACTGTGAAAATTTCGTTCCAAATAAATGTACTTTAAATTATGAAATATAATTTTTTTTTCAAATAAATTGAATAGAGAGATTGTGCCCTCCCAGTCACCTTTTGTATTCACGAGTGAACTATATCTTATTATAAATTATTAATTAAAACAGAATAATTTTAATACAAATTATATATGGAAATCTGTCTCCTATCACCATGCGTCTATCACGCTTACTATTATGCCATATTTGTTTTTTCCAAAACTGCTGAAGCGAATTTTATAAAAAATTTGTTTAATTTTACTTGTTGCCTTTTATAGAGCTGTATCCCGTTGTTATTGAACGTATTAACAACTAAGTGCAAATGAATCCCTTCATACACATTAGTGTCGCCTTAAGGATTAATCCCTAAAACAAATAAGTCTCTTAGGGAATGATTAATAATGTCTCCATTTTATTGTGTATAATTTGCAAATCTTGGTAACAATATTTCATCTGAAGAAATGATCCATGTTTATATCGTAAATGCTAACATAGCTCCAAACCTCAGGATATCAGAATCGAGGAGAACTATTACAAAAAAGAATGAATATTTGTGAGTCGTAAATAATTGATATGTAAAAAAAATCTTTAATTGTTAGATTAATAAACATTTTGAATTCATACAAACAATTTTTCTTTCATGATTGTGAAATAAAAGGTTAAGAATCACTATGTATTTATTCGTATTTAGTTTCTGATACATTCAATGAGATATAGCTCCTTAAACGACCAATCGAAATTATTAAAGTGATTATAGTTTTGAAAGAAAGTCACGATATTGTTTCGGAGAAAAAATTGTCTTGTAAAATATCCCATTCTTTATTATTATTATTATCATTGTTATTGAAATCACTTAAAAATATATCAATAAAACTGTGCCGCAACAACCCATGAAGGGTCAGAGATTCAATACTTAGTAAGGAAGTACTGTTTCTTGAACATAGGTTGTGCAAGGAGGTGATTTGTTCTACGGTACCTTCTGAATATAGGCTGAGTGTGCCCAAGGGGGGTTCCGAAACCCACATGTTTGACTCACGGCTACAGTAAAAAAAAAAATTATCTGCCACAGCCGAATTCGAACCCGAGCCCGGAAGATAGTTGCATTTAGTGAGCAAACCTCATTACTCATTGAAGCCAATTGGAAAGCGCACCGTTAAATCGATATAAATTTTGAATTCATACAATCAATTTCCCTTTCATAATTGTGGAAAAACTATTCGTGGAAACTACATTATTTGCATTTTTTCAGAAAAATATCACATCTACGGGCTAACGTTATTTTCTATTGGAAAAAAAAAATACACTAAAGACTATTGTATAGTATATACAAGATTTTATTTTATGAAGTGCCAGAAAATAATGGCACTGAGAATACAAGCTTGACTAAATCCTTCAAGTTTCAAGACATCGATATGCATTTCTGGGGTTGAGGTCTCTCGTACATAGTTCTTTTGGCTTGTAGGCTTCTACTGGATTCAGTGGCATCTTTACACTAACGGGTTCAGGTCTACCCAACACCTGTGATCCGAACACCAGTGAATTAAAGTGAATGAAGAATGAGCTAAAGTATACCCTCGCTTCAAGATAGATATAATGGAAATATTATACTTAGAGAAATAGATTTTGAAGAAGTAATTCATGGTCAAAGACGGCCCTGACTGGATTAGATCATCCGCTTGGCCATGAGAAGCATTTGGGCCGATTTACAATGGACGCCATGTATTTGAATTACTCTCCTGTATTTTTACGTCGTTTAGTACTTAAAACATCACAAAAATACAGTCATAAGCTGTAAAACTATCCCCAATATTTTTATAGCATTCAGTAAAGCATGCTTTATATCCAGGATTTGATGTTTTTTCGCTCGAAGGCCTAAGAATATTTGGTACCTTCATACCCGCGGTAGGACACCTTTTCTCATGAAAGTGTCAAGTTTTAACGCCACTTATAAAAACAACTATTGATTAAATTATTTAATACAAAATAATTTAATACACCAGGGCCCTGTTTCATAATAAAGTACAAAGTAATACTATTAGTATTGTAGATTTATCTTAATTCAATTACACTGACTTGTACAATATTAACTTGTCCTTTAGTATTTTTTAATTCCTGTAATATCACTAATAGCCATTCCTATCATGGAAAAAATAAGTATTAGTATTATTAACACACTATGTTCTACACTTGTACTATGAACTAATGCTATTAGCTTTCATTATGAAACAGGGTAAATTAAACACACCAACTAAGCGCTGGAAATATGGTTGATCTCTTCAAAATTTACCAGAAAATAAATACATTTATTAATTACAAACTAAAATTAACTATTGCAACTTTATTCAGACATGGGTTATAGACAAATAGATAGTTTTTAAGATTATTTTAACAATAAATTATATAGAGTAGCAATTTTAAAAATGAGATTAAACTATAGAAAAAAAATTGTGAAACACTTAAAAAAAATTTTATTAGACAGAAAAATAATTTTAAATTGTTACCTTTTATACTGATAATCATTATCTGCTAAGTTGTTAATAAATTAAAAACATTATTGAATAACTAATTAATTTAATAAATCATCATTAATTGAAAAGATTTTATCTAAAAGGGAGATGGTCGGAGGGTACGGTCAACATTAAACAAAAATATTTTCATTCCGTCGGCACCAATAAATAATTTCAAATAAATAAATAATTTTTTGTTTAATTGCTGACCGCACCCCCCGACCATCTTCTCCACTTATTAATCTACGGTCAACTATCTACGCCTCTTTATCTAAATAGTATTCTTTTTACCAGATGCCTTAAAGTTAAAGATAAAAAGTCAGGACAATAATA
>NW_027109456.1:16562-24975 GCF_000696795.3 Halyomorpha halys
TAGTAATAAAACATAGTTATTTATAAAATATGAAAAAAATACTTTATGCAATTTATCCTAATAACAAAAATGAACTAATAATAAAAAGGATTCTTCACAATTAATTTAATTTTTTGTTAAAACTTAAACTACTTCTTTAATTATCTGCATCAGGGAACCATAACTTTTTCAATAAATTATTAATTATTTAATGGGAAAGCATTATTTAAAAACAATATCAAATCACCATGAAAATATGAAATAGAAAGAAAATCGCCATTATTAGATGGATCTAAATCTGTTTCTTCAATTTCTGTAACCTTCAATAACAGAAGCACGGAATGATGCAATAAAATTCACACTTGTTGGATACTCTTTCAATAAAGTATCACTTATTCCGTTTATTTAAATTCAGGGGGATTTAACTGAGGAATATGGCTAGGATATAAAGCATTCTTTATTTAACAATTAAAATCTCATCCGGCTTTTACGGTTAGTCGGAAGGTCATCTTTGTTACTTCAAATATTTTATTTAATAAACCATCATCAATACATAACGATTTATTTTGTATCTATTTAACTAAAATTGTAATATTTAATTAAGGTAGGCTGTAATAATTATGTAAGTAAAACTATAATAATTATTTAAGTAACTCTATAATAATTATTAATATAGTACACACAATATTTAAAATATTGTATGCATAAGTATAAAACTATTAAATTTTTTTAATCAAAAAAGTTTTTTTTTAACTATGCTACTAAACAGTAATTTATATGACACGTTTTATTAGAATAATAAAAAAATTAAAGCTTCCTTATGTGTCAAGAAAAACATTTTTTTTAACGCTTCCGAAGCCATAAAATAATGTTACAATTTACCCTCCATTCTTAAAATATCAATTTATTGGATGGGATTTTTTTATTTAAAAAATAGAAAATTCTCGATTGCTTGATAAAATAAACGTTAGAAATAGAATCACACGAATACTTAGATTGAAAGTTTATATACAATTTAATAATAATGATGATTATAACCGGTAATAATGATAATAATCGAGGTCACGGATGTAATCAGGCACGTCAAGAAGATGAAACGGCAATGGACTAGGCATCTAATGAGGAATAACGACGAAAACTTGGCCAAGAAACTAACAGAGTGAATCCCCTTGGATATGAAAAGGAAGGCAGACAAAGAAGAAGATGGGTATACGAGATAAAGAAGGTAGAAGGAACACTAGAAGAAAGTATATAGAAAGTCCCGGAAAGCCAAGGACAGAAAATACTGGAAAATGAAGATAAGCGAACTCTCAGTCAACCAAAGTACGGATAGTCCCCGTTTAAAGACTTTATTACTGCTTAAAAAAGGAAGGTCCATATAGGTGTATAATTTCACAATACAATTACTTTTGGAACTAACATTATCCTTTGTAATTTCATATATTTCTTAAGCTTGGTTCTAAATGTAGCTTCTGCAAACATTCCCTTAAATACAACTAATAAAATCAGTCATAATTTCATATGAAATTAAGTTATGAAACAGTCTGTCATGTGTTATCATTTTTATCGATGAGTTTCTTTCTTATCTGCACACTTTTCACTGTGGTTTTCACTTTCTCAATCAAATTATATTTATTATCAACTACTCTCTATTGATATATACTAATTTTCTCAATTTTCAATAAGAATTTGCGCATGTCGTCAATAAACGTCCTATTTACATTTATTAATCTAAGGTCAGAGATAAAGGTCTAACAGCTAATGAACAAATAACTGACACATTACGACCTATATATGTTGAATAAAAATCTAAATTAATTAAATAAAATATCTTTAAGTAACCTGTATTCATAGAAACATTTTATTGTAATCAAAAGTTATTTTAATTATGGAGGGGCATGGAGGGCTCAGATGCCAAATCTGATTTAAGGGATATAACCAAACAGCACACTGGACCTGAGATAAAGTCCAAAGAGGTAGTATAAAATATTGAGCAATGTTTGTGCTAAAGAGAGAGAAGAATGCACCAATAATGAATGATAATGAATTTAAATAGTGTAAAGCAATTTTTTCAGACATGTAAATAGTGACATAATTTCCTTTGTGAAATTAAAAGTTTGACTAATTATGAAGTAAATATAATTCAGTTGCAGGTCTACCTTCTACGCCATAACCCCTGATGAAGACCTGAAATTTAGGTCGAAACTTCGGCATAAAATAAATAAATATGGTTTTGTTTATTTATGTTGTTCTTTGCTGACCGCACCCCCCGACAAACTTCTCCAATCATAAATATAATTATATGAATTACAAATACCTAAGGATGAGAATTGTTGTTATAGAAAATTATTATTCCTAGGTTTATTAAAGGACATTAGTATGGGGCAATAGTACCGAAACGTTGTGTAACATTATGATAATTTAGAATAAAATATGGTATATACAAATTTTGGAAGTTTTTAACCTTAAAAAAATTATTGAAATTGACTTACCTGACTTCCTAAAAAGAAAACCCAGAATATATGAATGTGATTTTGAAAAGAAGTATGCTTTTATTGTTTAAATAAAAATAAAAATTAATATTAAATTAATTAGTTTCAAAATTAAGTCTCATATCACTATTTATTATTTCTTTAAAAGTCCAGCGTTTCGGCCATCCTCAAGGACAATCTAATAAATAATTGGCCGAAATGTTGGAGTTTTAAAGAAATAATAAATAGTGTTTTGAGACTTATCTTGGATTCTAATTAAGTTATTAAAAAAAAACAAAAAAAAAAAACAGTCTCAAGAATGGGAAAAGATTATATATCAAGTATGCTTGTTAAACAAAGCACAATGAATTATAAAGACCGTATAGTTCAAGTCAATTCAATTCAATATTTGTCTATATACATTCTGGTGTCATAATATATTACTGTATATATTATGGTGTCATAATTTGAAAATGATTAGGGCTGCGGTCAAGAAGAAACAAAAATAATTTTCAACTATATATTGATAACTGTTATCATCATTATAGTTGATTAAATAATAATTTAAAATTACAGATAATTTATTATTAGTGACATTTTGGAGTGCTATAAATTTTTCGCCGTTATCAGTAAGATATATCTAGAGTTGAAATAGAAAAATCTTGTCATGCTGCTTAAAATGTCAATTTAGATTACATTTATTATCATAATTAATTATAATTTTTTTCATGGTTAAAGATAAGTTATATATTTAATCTAATGAATATGATAATCATTGGAATTGATAAGTTCGTGGACCAGACTTTTCTTAATAGCCAAGAGAATTAGTTCAGAAAATGGCAGTACTGTGGGTTAATTCCCGGGATCCTCTTTGTTAATAGTTTTATTCACTTCAATTTATACCACTATATATTATAAATTTGTACCCACCAAGATTTGGATGATGGGCTACAAAAATATCATGATTGCCCGACTTCTTTAGTTTACTGCCTAAAACTCAAACCAATTATCCTACTATCATTTGCAGTTATAACTTAACAGTTATAAATTGAAAAGCACGAAATCGTGCGTCGTTTATTTCCACTCAATAATAAGCGAGATATTATTGTGATGACAATACTTTTGTTTCATCACAACTGAAGGTAAGGAAGCTTTGTACTCACGTAGGAAATGAAAAAAAAAAAATATATGTTCGGAATCAGAAAATCGTTATTCGAATTTTACGTTTTAGACTATAAGAAACAAGTTTGGTGCCGTGACTATCCAGTTAAAATCCATGTATAAGCTAAATACCTATAACCACTAATCGAATTTTGATAAGATTTTCAATATTCCTGTCTTATTTATTGGTTCATCATTCAACGTTTCATCTTTAAAATCTCTTTTTTTTTACTAATTTTATAATTTTAGACCTTTAATATACGTCACTACTCTAAAAAAGAAAAACATGTCTGAACGTTGGCAGAATTTAATATTAAGAGGTTTGTAATTATGATTGAGGAATATACTTGAGATTAATATATCGATATAAACGACTAAATAAATTAGAAAATACTTTTAATTGAAATTGTTTCGTTGAAATCCCATTTAAATGTGACGTAGAAATGATTATATATTTATTTCTTGTATTTTAGGTCTGGATGTACTTTAGAAGAGCACTAGTACTTTTGATAAACATATGTATTTGCTGTTCCCATTATTGGTAGTCGCTTGTACTATTGCATTTATATGATTCTCTGAGTTTAAAATAAAAGATATCGGATGTTCCAAATTCATTAAAACTCCACAAGCATATTTAAGTATCTGAACTAATTAGCTCTTAATGTGATGTCAAAGTAATTGATTTCGTATGGTATGTTAAAATAAACAAATAAGAAAAAATTGAGAGGAAAATATATCTCCATAAGTTAAAGTTTTTATAAGTCCTACTTATAAGACGAGGATTTCTTGGACTATTCTTAACCCTATGGACTTCCGGGCCTCCTCAACCCCTGTGATTGATATTTTAAATGTTTAAGCTTCCTCAAGTGAAGTACTTATTGACCTTCAAATGTTATAATGAATGTCAATAAAATAATGAATATAACTATAATGTTTCTGTTGGTTACTCAAAATTTTGCTTTCTCTTTCTTATACATGGAATTTATAGTAAAGGAATGTATTGCGATCGACAAAATTTTAAATTCGAATTTTCGATTGATATATACGTTTTTAGATCCCTTGAACCCAAATAACTAATCCTCGCAAATTATTTTGTTATCTGTGTGTCCGAGTGTGTTTGAACAGCTTAGCTCAAAAATGGAAAGTCGTACTAAATTGAAATCTTGTATTGAAGATAGGTATGTTCCTACGGTGTGACAGCCACTGTGACTGGGAAAAATATTTTTTCAGAAAATACATAGGAAATAAGAGCAAAATTTGAGAGCCAACAATTTTAGAAGCAATAATATTGAACATAAAAAGTCGAAGATGGTAATGTAAAAAAAACATTAATATTTTTAATTATATTTTTTTATCCAAACAGGCTTTTGATCAAGTTTGGGACCCGGGACTGCTTTACAAACTCGGCAAATTTCGACCTCCTTCATAATTCCTCATTATCAATTTTTTTCTCACTGATAAATTATTCAAAGTTAACTACAATGCCACTTCTCTCAGTCCACTGGTGTTCCTAAACGAAGTAGTCTCGGTTCCATCCTCTACACAGTCTATATAGCTGACTTCCACCAATAGCTGACATTACACCAATCCTAACACTATCCTCACCATGTATGCCGATGACACTTGTGAGCTAGTATAATCTTGAAGAATGGTGCCGAAATTGCAGTATTAAAATAAATCCTAACAAATCCCATCAAACCACCTTTAACCTTTACCGACAGTCCTACAGTATCCTTTAATAATGTTGCTCTTACTCTTATTGAACAGATCCTCTACCGTTGACTACAATTGGACAAATGGCTAACTTGGAATCTAAAAACTGATCTATATGACTATAATAAGGCCTTTCTGGACATACTTAGTTGAGCTTCGAATTCCTCTCGTATCCAGTCCTTAAAATCTAAAATCCTTCGTAAAATCCTGAATGTTCATTACTTTTTCACAAAAAAAATCATCCATAAAGTCCTTAATGTTCCGTATGTAACCGATCTAGTCCGAACCAGATATCAATCCTTCCATTATAAACTTCCTTACCATCTAAACCCACCAATGCCTAACCTTGCTTCTTCTTCCGCTCCTGGCAATCCTCCGAGGCGCCTTATGGCCTCCAGACCTTCTGATGAAAATGTGTTATTAGAGTGCCATCAATGGGTACAAGCCTGTGACCATACCATTGTAATCTAACATCAAATTTACCAGATGTATTTTTTTTTGTTTTTTTTTATACATTTGTAAAAGTCAATAAATAAAAAAAATATATATATTTTTCTACCTTTGATTTTTTCGATTTTCTTTTAAAGTTATAAATAAACTATAATTGTTCCGTTTTGTTAACTATTTTTAGTTCTTTCTTTTTCATTTATATTATTAGGAATTAGTCACTGTATGATTTATGAGATGATATACGGTTTTGTTTTATCTGTTTTCTTTCTTTATTTTAAATTACATATTCTGTTAAATATTTGTCGTTTATTTTTTTCTTCTCCTCCAATTTATTATTTTAGTTATATTTTATAATGTTTTACAAGTTCATTTTGACTTATAAATTCTTTTATTATACTACTAAGGCACTAATGCCTCTTGTCGATGCCTGTAATACTATTCTGAAGGGACTAGTCCCAGAATAAACAAAAAATATTATTATAACAAAAACGCATAAATAAAAGGGCCTTTTTAACACGAGTTTGATTGGTGGGCACACGCGCAGTTTTCACGTTTTGGCAATCTTATATCATTTATCTATAAATGGAAATTTGGTGCCGTAAAATAAAACTCAAATAGTGATTAAACTACTTATAATGAGCCAACGTTTCACCAGGGCTAAAAAAGATACAAACACTTAAGTGATGAAAACAACAGTGAAACAAAGTAAATTAAAAATAATAATAATTTTATTTACTATCCATCCTTTTTCTTTTATTGGAAGATTATTGATTGACCATGTGTATAGATGAATGGAATATGGTCCGGGTGCGGTAAAAAAAAAAACTCAAATAGTAAATAATTATACTATAATATTCCATTTATTTTTCTTTTGTATTTGTATATCTTATTTTTCATTTACATTCATATGTTACTTCCAATTTAATTATACCTACATTAATTATTTTATTATTAATGTTTCTATTATATAATTTACATACCACTGTACCTCTATTTATTTTGTATATTGTATTTTCTTCATCATATTATATTTACCTTATACTATATTACCATTCTTTTAATTTTGTACATTTATATTTTTTTTTAATATTTAATTCCCACCCCCTATTTGTATATCATTATTTAATGTTTGCCATTTCTCATCATCCGTTCCTTTCTTACTAATAGATTATTCCAAGTAAACCACAATGGTTCCTATACATCCCTCTGTTTTCAATCCATTGGTGTTCCTCAAGGTAGTATCCTCGGTCCCATCCTCTACACCGTCTATACAGCTGACATCCCAACAACTACTAATACTATCCTTACCACGTATGCTGATGACACATGTGTGCTCACAGTTAATAATAACCCTTTAATTGCATCCCAAACTCTCCAGTCCCATATCACAACCCTCGAAGGATGGTGTCGAAATTGGAGGATAAAAATAAATCCTATCAAATCACCTTTACTCTTCGTCGTAAACCTGCCGACTGCCCTACAGTATACTTTAATAATGTGGCTATTACAGCCTGTAGAACAGATTCGTTATCTTGGACTACATCTTGGCAAACGACTAACCTGGAATCCTCACACAAGACTGAAAAGACAGGGAACTGCACGCAGATTCCGACTATTACAGCACTTACTAGACAAACGGTCTAAACTTCCAACTCATTACAAAAGACTGATCTACATGACAATAATAATGCCCATCTGGACACACGGAGTTGAGCTTTGGGGCTCCACTAAACCTTCTTCTCGTATCCGATCCTTACAATCCAAAATCCTGAATGCTCCTTATTTTGTTACTAATAAAGCCACCCATAAAGACCTAAATGTTTCTTATGTAACCGATCGAGCCCGAACCCGATATCATTCCTTCCATTATAAACTCCCTAACCACCCAAACACACTAGTTTTTAACCTCGCTTCCTCTTCCATTTCTGGCAATCCTCCAAGGCGCCTGAAAAGAAGATTGCCTAGTGACCTCATATTGTAAAATTTTTTAGAGTTCTACTACTGGGTAGTTTCTCTACACGCTGTATCATATCATTATGATCTTACTTCAAATTTGCTTGTTGTATTTTATATACAGTTGTAAATGTCAATAAATAAATTTAAAAAAAAAAAGTTTGGCTAATTTAACATTTTCTTTAATTTTGTATACTGCTTAGTTTAAAATTATTTCAAATGTAACGTACTTTAACTGGCAATCTTCACTCTTCCCAATACATCCTGTCAAATCGGTTCATTTGCGCTCCGACTTTTAGTCTTTGTTTTCTTCCTTTATTCTTGATTTTATTCTTATCCCCCCTTTCCATCTCTTATTTTGTACTTTCTTTTATACTCGTATTTCTTTTTTTTTTATCTTTTATTATTTCCGTTTTCATTTATTGTCTATAACCTTTTATTATTCTTATTTAATTTTTACGTTTCATTTTATACCCTTTTTATTTTTCATTTACTTTTTCACTCTTGTTTACATAATTTATGTGTTTGTATCGTTTTTATCCCCGATGAAGCCCTATAACGTGGGGCGAAACGTTGGCTCAATATAAATTGTTTAATAACTATTTGAGTTTTTATTTGACCGCACTCGGACCATCTTCCATTTATTATTAAACGCGGTCAAACAGCGTTCTTCTAGTATATAATTA
>NW_027109456.1:25025-57779 GCF_000696795.3 Halyomorpha halys
GTTGACTACAATTGGACAAATGGCTAACTTGGAATCTAAAAACTGATCTATATGACTACAATAAGGCCTTTCTGAACATACTTAGTTGAGCTTCGAATTCCTCTCGTATCCAGTTCTTAAAATCCAAAATCCTTCGTAAAATCCTCAATGTTCCTTACTTTTTCACAAATAAAATCATCCATAAAGTCCTTGATGTTCCGTATGTAACCGATCTAGTCCGAACAAGATATCAATCCTTCCATTATAAAATTTCTTACCATCTAGACCCACCAATGCCTAACCTTGCTTCTTCTTCCGCTCCTAGCAATCCTCCGAGGACCGTAGTAACCGATCTAGCCCGAACCCGATATCATTCCTTCCATTATAAACTCCCTAACCACTCAAACCCACTAGTTTTTAACCTCGCTTCCTCTTCCATTCCTGGAAATCCTCCGAGGCACCTGAAAAGAAGATGGCCTCGTGACCTTATAATATAAAATGTTTTTAGAGTTCTACTACTGGATAGTTTCTCACGCTGTATCATATAATTATGATCTTACTTCAAATTTGCTTGTTGTATTTTCTATACAGTTGTAAATGTCAATAAATAAATTTTTAAAAAATCTTTGCCTAATTTTAACATTTTCTTTAATTTTGTATACTGCTTACTTTAAAATTATTTTGAATTGTAACGTACTTTAACTGGCAATCTCCATTCTTCCCAATACATCCTGTCAAGTGGTTCACTTGCGCATTGACTTTTAGTCTTCATTTTCTTCCTTTATTCTTGATTTTATTCTTATCCCCCTTTTCCATCTCTTATTATGTACTTTCTTTTATACTCGTATTTCTTTTTTTTTTATCTGTTATTATTTCCGTTTTCATTTATTGTCTATAACCTTTTATTATTCTTATTTAATTTTTACATTTCATTTTATACCCTTTTTATTTTTCATTTACTTTTTTTCACTCTTGTTTACATCATTTATGTGTTTGTATCGTTTTTAGCCCCGATGAAGCCCTACAACGTGGGGCGAAACGTTGGCTCAATATAATTTTTTTAATAACTATTTGAGTTTTTATTTGACCTCACTCGGACCATCTTCCATTTATTATTAAACGCGGTCAAACAGCGTTCTTCCAGTATATTATTATCATGTCAACATAGTCATTAAATTATCACTTTTTTTTTTATTTCAGCCTATATTTAAGCACAGTTGACACGATGGCTAACTCTATAAAACCATTCTTAATATTTCAATACTGGTTCAATAACAATTTAACATGGAATAAATGATTAAGAGAATAATGTAAAATTTAATTAACAGCTATATTTTTATATTTCTGACATAATTTTGCAAAACAAAATGTTAAAATTTTGGAACGAGAAATATTATTATTTCTGCTAAAATTGGAGTTTGTCAATCTGTAAACAGAAACGCTCATTTGGAAAATTACTATCTGAAAATATTTTCACAGTTAATAATATAAAACAATCTGTTCTGAAATGAATTAGGGTTAATTACAACTCATTTTATTTTTTTTTTACCTTGGGGACTTTCATTCAGTGCCCGAGCCCCCTCTTTGTTAAAGATGACCCTGGCTATTTTTTTAAGGATAAATTTCATTTAAACTTTGTATCTCGAATTTTTTTTTTAAGAGAATAGTGACGGAATAACATCAGCTATTCAGATAGTGCATATCCCCAGCTAGGGGATCCCAGTCCTTGAACTCTACTTGGATACAGCTAGCGTCAATTACATAACGTAGTTCCTTACCTTAGAAAGAATTACGAAAATACCGATGAAAATTGATTTTAAATGCTTAAACATTTAATTTAGTAAATATAATGTGACTTCTGACAAATTTATTAATGAATTATGCAATAGTATTTTTATATTTTATAGTTAAACCTGATACAATTGATATATAAAATACTTAAACGATTTCTGAAGTTTATTTTACTCCATAATAAATAATTGGAATAATATAATAATAACCCATTAATTATATCCCAAAATCTCCAATCCCATATCACAGCCCTCGAAGATTGGTGTCGTAATTGGAGGATTAAGATAAATTCCAACAAATCCCATCAAATCACCTTTACCCTTCGTCGTAAACCTACTGACTGCCCTACAGTTTTATTTAATGATGTTACTCTTACCTCTGTCGAACAGATCCGCTACCTTGGACTACATTTGGACCAACGATTAACCTGGAATCCTCACACCAGACTGAAAAGACAGGAAACTGCACGTCGATTTTGACTGTTACAGCACTTACTAGACAAACGGTATAAACTTCCAACACATTACAAAAGACTGAACTACATGACTGTAATAAGCCCAATCTAGACATACGGAGTTGAGCTTTGGGGCTCCACTAAACCTTCAAATTCCTCTCGTATTCAATCCTCACAATCCAAAATCCTTCGTAAAATCCTTCATGCTCCTTACTTTGTCACAAATAATATCATACATAAAGACCTTAATGTTCCCTATGTAACCGATCTAGCCCGAATCAGATATCACTCCTTCCATTATAAACTCTCTAACCACTCAAACCCTAGTTTCTAATCATGCATCCTCTTCCATTCCTGACAATCCTCCGAGGCGCCTGAAAATAAGATGCCACGAGACCAGCTAATGTAAAATTTCATTAGAGTGCTACCAATGGGTAGTTTCTCTACACGCCTGTAACACTCCTATTTAACTTAGATCAGATTTACTAAATGTATTATAATGTACAGTTGTAAATAGCAATAAATAAATATTTAAAAAAAATAAAAAACTAATTGTCTTAGCCTGAAGCTGGATACTTTGCCTTTATCTAGGTTGACATTTATTATGCATTCCCACCAGTTAAATATTAAATCATACCACCATAATTAAAACAGTTAATTAGTAATCAAATTCATCACTAACCAAATGAAATCTGCTTACTTCAGAGGATTGTTTTATTCAATCGAATACATATTTAAATATCATATGTAAGTTCTAGGGCAAGAAATATTTTTGTCATTTTATTTTTAAAAGATTTAATATGTTTAATTTAATTAACGCCTACATAAAAAAAAGTCTATAGATAACTAATATTTAATTCAAGGTGAGATTCAGAGATACCACAATTCATAATAATAATTGTTCATATATATTTAATTTCTTATTCGAGTCTGGATTGGTTTTTTATTTACAATAAAATGTATCCATATATCTCAACATTCTTCATTGATTCACTTAAAACTCTATTAATAATATAACTTAACTCCTCTATATTAGGACTTCTATTAATTTATAACTTTAATTACAAACTTATTATTATTTTTTTCATAATAGTTATGAATCATAAATTATTTTACCTTATTTCACATTAAAACTATCATTTGGCTCTGAAATGTTAATCAGAATGACCAGATTGGCCGAAACGTTGGAGTTTTAAATAAGTCAATAGTGAATATTTAGACTATATGGTATATTTTATTATAATTGATAAATAATTCTCAATTCATATTCTAAATAAATTAGTAATATTGGTACTAATATTAAGTAAGAAAAAATATTTATTAATCGCTACGCTTTGCAGGGCTTCATCAATGCTGAACCCCATCTGAATACTGAATACATTCCCTATCTAGCAGGATTCAACCCTACTAAGTGAGGCGAAACTTTGGTCATGATATGTTATAATTGTTTGTATACCTTTTTCCGGACTTTCACTCGGACCATAAGAAGTAGTGTAGGAAATAAAGTTTAAGTGAAAAATCGCCAATCGAATTCGTTAGTTTTATTAATTTACCAGAATCAATTTTGTTAAATAAAGTCTTATAAACACAAATCTAGGGCTCAGAGAAATAAGAAAGGAATTTGTCACTAAAGGTTAAAGTCCTTTTTAGGTACATGACAAGATCTCATGTTTTCATCATTGTAAGAATCATATACTTCAGCTTGAATCAAGATGGCAGTCAATCAGTTCTAAAGAGATATTAGACCACTTCACTTGAATTTTCACCATTTTCCTCACTTTCTCTGATTTTGTTTTAGGAATAAAAATATGATGCGGTGCGCTCACTACACAACTTTCACGCACTAACCTACTGACGTCCCGGTTGGTTCATGTTAAAATTATTGCTATTTTTATGATTTTCGAAAAAAAAAAAAAAAATCAAAAGGACAGAAAAGGTGAACATTATGGACAAAACTTTTTTATTGCTTTAAAAATTCGTTTTTTTTTAGGATTTCCCTAGGTCGGAATAACAAATATAAATTTGTTCCTGCTACGAATACAATAGTTTAATAAAAGATAACGAAGCAGTAACTCAATCGGGAAATATGGCTGGTCTGGGCTTTTCCCGTTTTAATTGGATGTTTCTATATCATATTTTATTTAGTTATTCATAAAATCCTTTAATATTTTGTATTTATCCATTGCTTATTATTGCGAATAACGAGAACTAATTATTTTTTTCAAATAAATAAAATTAAAGATACTAGTTTTTTGAAAAACTCGGACTACATCAACGAGGATAAGACCTTAGCTGATATTAAAGATCCTTCAACAGTATATTGACATACTGAGTTCAATTAAAAATTATTTGACCCAAATTTTGGAGAAATCGGGAAAATGGAGAAAAATCGATTCTATACAGTGCCAAATACAAAATTTTCACGATCCTGGTGCTTTCCCTAACTATGTATTTAGTATATTGGTGAGTGAAAGTAAAAATACTTTATTTCTGTAGGTAAAGTTGGTAGTTCAGTTATCCTAACATAAGGGCCAAATTTCTTCTATATTCATTTATTTTCTTCCATTCTTCTTTCTGTCTAACATGTCCATCTCTTTCGTACTGTTTCTTCACTAGCTTTAAGTAAATTGACTAGATGTCAAAATGAAGTTGAATGATGACATATTTAAAAATCTCCGTTTTCTTCAAGATGGTGCTTCCAATAGAATTTTTTTTTCAATTTTAAGTAGATTTAATCCATAGTTTTAAAAAAAATAATTTCTCGCCTTCGTGCATGTTAAGAAGTTATCACATCGAAAGAAGAAACGCAACTATTTAAGACTTGTTTACTTCTAGGTTTCTGCTTGTAAACAAGCAAGTGTGTTATCTTGTTGTTCCACATCAAATCAATTATTTATTTACACTTGTAATGTTTTTCAATTATAATATTTAGGATGAAATATTTTTTTTACTTTAGTAAGAAAAACCTCATAAGAGAAAATATATAAATTAAACTCCCAGAGTTCAAATAAACAAGAAAAGTAGAATGAGCTATCCTTTCCTGCCAGTGCCTTATAGTCCACATAATCGTAACGAAAATGCCACAATAATTAATTTAAATTGCATGAACAGACATTGTATAAATAAGGTTGTTGTATAATTAAGGTTGTTGAAAAAGAAGCATTGCTTAAAATATTCAGTCTGAAGGATATGAGTTAACCGTAGAATTTAGAAGGTTGTACAATCCCGAATTGCGTAAACTACACACGGTAAATAGCATTGCAGCTAATAAGGCAAAAAGAGGGTTTATTAAAGTAGTGTCGAAATCGAACCTTCGGGTTCGCGAAGCCTTTTATTTTTACTATTTTAAATAACATTGAATGTAATATAATATACTATTGAATTAAGGGGAGAGTGGATTAGAGTGTTGTAATTCTCATTATTTAAGGTAGCTTATATTGTACTTTTTTTTCGTACCATCTGGTGGAAAAATTAGTAAATACGAAATATAATATAAAGTTATATCTAATTGTTTAGTAAATTATTTTACTTTTTAATATTTGGTATTTTTATGTCATATCTTTTAGGAAATTCAAAAACGTATAAAAATTTAATTTCGCGAGACGAGAACGAAATAACGTGTTAGGGCAAGGAGTTTATCACCTATTGATCGATCACCACCGTTTAAAATTATGGGTCTAATCTATTTAGGCCTGATAATCCCCAAGAAAACACATCACACTTATGTTGACACCACACTATTTTTCAAAATTTGTTTATTTCATAAATAGAGTGGTTTGGTACAAAGTTTCTTTCCAGCTATTTCTCATACACGATATCTTTCAACTAACTAATTCATTAGTTGTTGACATGTTTTAGGAAGCTCACTTAAAACCATACAAAAGGTTTTAAATTATTTAATTCAACTGAAATTTATTATTATTTTCATAATTAAAAGTTTTGGTACTAATGGTGGTATGGTACTTGGTAGATCACGCATGATCTAACTCTTTACATGGATTAGTATTCCTACCGTCTTTTTCTTTTAAATTTGGCAATAAAATCGACTAGACTAGCAGTTATAGAAAGGAAGTGTATCAAGGAAATCAGCTTTCCACCCTCTAGATAAGCCAATATAGTTGATGAAATTGGATAAACTTTATACACTATTTAAAAAATATTCTTCAAGTTTCTTTCAAATATAAGCTGAATCGGAAGAGGCGTTTTTGAAATGTAGGTGTAGCGAGGAAAAAACGTTTGCGCGTGCGTAAGCGAAATCAGTAGATCCAATTTGCAATAATATATTATTTGAGGAAGGAGTATAATAGAAGGGTTCAGCTAGGAGGAAAAGTGAAGCCAAAAAGGCGGGTTTTATGATGTACCCTGCGGTGTAGTAGAGTAGTAGCAAATTGGTGGCTGCCTTCTGTTTTAGTTTTGATTACAATGGCGGACATTAGGAAGTCGACATGTTGCTGCTTTGCTTTAGTAGTAGCTAATCTGACAAAAAAATGTTTTTTTTTTATTTTATTTAAAATTGGACGTATTCCAAAGATAGTGTTGCAGACTGGTGTTGCATTCTCTACTGAAGTAGAACTAAAGACTGTCCCAAACCTAGTAGGGTTGCTACAAATTACCTCCACTGTACGATACAATCTGTGAAATATGTCAAACAATATATAAAATGTTATTAATGTCTTCCTTTGTTATTAAATTACTATGAAAGCGAAGTAGTGATGTATGAAATCTTCTCAGCGAGTGGAACTATAATAAATCATTTCCATATTAACATTACTATACATAAAAATATTACAAAGCTTAATATTTTAGAAGAAAATGCATAATTGTCTTCTCTATTAAATATTACTCAGTGATCTATGAGGACCTTAATTAATATACATATGAACTGTTGTCTTTTTATCATTCTTTGTTTGTTTACAAAGATTTGATTTACCAGTTTCATTGTAAGTGATAAGAAAATATTCATAACCCAAGGTTCTTGGAAATTATGTTGTTGTTTGCGACCCGTTATTTTTTTTTCTGCATTGAAATATTTTACTTTTCCAATTTATAAAACTTGTTACTTTTAATACTTATTAAAGGTGTTATATTTTTTCAAAGAAAAACTTTGTTCAATAATACTCCTTAAAAGAATTTTATAGCTCTTTATGAGAAATATTTATGAGTTCTCATGAAACGAATTAGCAATTCATCACTGAAGAAATAAATAAACCATTAGCTCATTTATTGTTTGAATTTCGCCTATATTGAGTTTCATGAAGCATTTTTGTTTAAATTTACAACTAAAAAAATGAACCAAAAAACACTTCATAGTTTAGTACCCCGGAGCTAGACATCTATCTTATCAAAATTATCACTGAAAAGATAATGAAATGACGATTATAATTATTTTGTTTTCAAAAATTTCAATTTACTAAAACTTCCTGTAAATTAATTTGAATACGTTCACATAATTGGTGAAAATTACTCATTTAGCTCAAAATTGTTTACTTCACAAATGTTATTGTTATCTACTCCAAATTAGACCGTGAGAGCTATCATACAGGCTGTTATAGTCAGCATGCGAAGGTTTATGTTTGGGATTCCACTATTCTTATAAGTTGTAATCGAACTAACATCCCCTATTAAATCTAACATGCTTCAGTACTACTTCAAGAGGGTCAATAACAAAACCCTCCGCATGTGTGTGACACCGGCTGAACGATTTGGGTATTTCTGTTCAAGTAACTATACTTCAGATACATATTATATCTGAGGCCAAATCTTTTTGACTTAAGGAGCCAACAGACGATCAACTTGGTAGCTACCGTTGCTATCCACAAGTATTGAGACAGGTCCGAATCATTTTGAAATACCTTAACATTTTTTTCAATATAAATTATCAAACCCCAACCAACCTGCCTACTGACTGACGTCTTCAACACGGTATGTTCACAAGGTTTGCGACTAATTTGTTTGTCTTTAAGCCCTTGAGGCTCATTCAGTAAACAACGGCTTCACAAAACGGGACACATACTAAAATTTTAAATTGTTTTTTCCGTGTAATTATAATAGATTTCTGTAGATGTTTAAATTAATCATTTCTATCTAAGAATGCCCTTAATTTATTTTTATGAGTAAAATGAATTTTGTTAAACTGCTTCGAAAGATTTTGTGGTTTGAAAAACCTAAATTAGCAATTATGATAGTCATTCGGGTAATACGCTCATGGGTTATCAAATACAGATAACAATTATTGCCTTTACAATCATTTCTCAAAAATCTAATTCATGGATTATGCTTAGGTTTTTTCGTATTGCTAGTTTAAACGCCTATTTAATTCTTAATTAAAATCAAGGCAAAACGAATACGTCATGGACCTACAACAAATTGTGTAAGGGAGGGGAGGCAATATCTAAAATTTCCAAAATTTAATTTCGTTTAATATATCATGAAATATTTTAATTTCACTAACTTTGGACATAGCTGCTGCGAATGATGATATTTTCAATAATGAAACAATAATTTTCTTTTTTCTTTCCTCTTCAAAGACAAACTGTATCCATAAAATTCCAATGCCATAAAATCATACTACTATATACTCATATATATTCAAACTAAAATATGCTCGTTGGTCTTCCATATCATCTTCTTTTATTTCGATAATAATAAAAATTATTTGTGGTGGAAAAAACAACTAAATTTATCATCTTAAAAGGGATTAGATTTATCAAGAGCGATTATTATAATATAAAGGCTAATTTGTAGGTATGTTAGAAAACTCAATTCGTTAATGGTGACTGGGCATCGATTGATACCTTAGTAATCTCACAGATTAAAAAAAATATGATAAGAAAAAACAATGATTTTTCTTAAGAAACAGAATATTTCTTTTCAAAAATTAATTTAACTAATAAGTCAAATATTTTAGTCACACTTCCTTTGCAACCACAAAACTGTCGAACTTAAGCCCAAAATCAGGAACTTTTTCAAATTTCCATGTAATAACTTTTTAAATTGCTGTCAAAGGTTATATCTTATTCTCTATGGTATGTAGCACATTATTTACATTAAGTAAATTCAAATATCTATAATAAATGGAATATGGTCTGGGTGTGGTAAAAAAAAACAACTCAAATAGTGACAACTATTTTAATGAGCCTATACACACGGTCAATCAGCGAACTTTCCAGTCGACCGCGATCCTATAATTTCAATTTTGAAGTAATGCTGCCTCCCAAGAGTCAACCTTAGCTCACTCTACCTTGGAAAATCTACTGAAAAAAATCTTAATGAGTTACTGTTTAACACACTACATTAAAAGATTTATACAACAATATACAGATTAAATATACACCAAGTATATGTAAGTCTATATTTGAAAATAAAAATCATTACAAAACTATAATAAGAGAATTATTTTTCCCTAAGTTGAATACAAAAAATTATCGCGAGAACGATTATACTTTGAGCCTTCTATGAAGAAAGTTTTGAATTTTTTGGGGTAAACTTACTCCAATAGATTAGCTTTGTTTCTGGATGGTATACCTATGTCATTCAACGATTCAGAAAATTTAGTTGTTATTCACATTACCAGTTGGTTTGAATATGTTCCACCTTTTGTTAGTACAATATTTTTACCCCTATGTATGTCAATTTATTTTTTTAGTTATACTAATCATAATAAATTCATAAATTCTTCATTTCCATAATAATTATTTTTAAGGAATATAGTTCCTGGTTCAGAGTCCCACTTAATATCTCATTATCTTACGCAAATGTTTATTTGAAAAATTCTACGCCATTCGACTTTGACGTTTTTCCGTTAGACCCAGAGATAAAGACTAAGCAGCACTGATCCTCTTTGTGCTCAAACATGTAATCGTCCGACTATATGCGTAGGTTGCATTCATTGTTATCTGTTAATCTGTGCTCCTGAAACGTCGGCTGCATTAATAATCGTCTCACTTTTTTATATTATGCTCAGATAGCGTTTTCTTTCTTTTTCTTTACCGCTGTTACAATTTTGGATTTATCAAATATTTTCTGATTTCTGTTAATGTATCATGTTAAAATGTTGGTGAATACAGTTTTTAGAAGCAAGCCATTGAGAGAAAATTTTAGATACAGATCTACGTTTTCAGGTAATGATTATAATTGTTATGTAACTAGATAATGGAAGGGCAGATAAGTGGGGGTTATCAGTGCAGTTATTGACTAGGCTAAAAACCAGAGGGAATCTTTTTTGGCAATAGACCATCAGCCAGTAAAGATGGAACTGAAGGCCTCTTCACTTTTGTCAATTAAATATTTTAAGATCCATGTAAGTTTGAGGCTGTTGGTTACTTGTCTAGGGACTCTCTGCTGGTTTCAGGTAGGTCTTTTAATCAGATTGACAGATTGGACCTTTAATGCAGGGTACAAACCAGGACTGTTGAAGAGAGTATGGGACAGTTGGGTACCGATTCCTGCTGGAGTAGGTTTATCTCTTCTTGCCTATTTGCAGTGGAGAAGATTGGAACGCGAGAGGAATAAAGGCGTGCGAGTTGCTGCCAATTGGGAAGTGAGTACCATTTTTTATTTACTCATTCCGTTAAATTATGATGACTGTATCTGTGTATTTTTATTTGATTTATTTTTGTTATAACTTAGATTTTCTAGAATGATTTCATAACAATAATCTTTATCACTTTTTACTGTACAGTGTTTTACATTATATTTATGATATAAATTTTTTTTTTCGTGTATTAGGTAATGAAATTATAAAGTATTTTTTAAATAATCATCCTGTTCTTATCTGGTGAGGATGTTTTCTCTTTGCATAATCTTTGTATGCCTCAAGTTAAAATTTTACAGCCAAAGAACTTATATGACCATAATTTCTATTATCACATAAATTAATATTTTCTTTTACTTTAGTTCAATAACATTTGAAATTATAATTCTGATCCATAATGATACAGTAATATTTCACTATTATTAAATAGTATAATATATAATTCTGGTAATTATTCTGTTAAAAAAAAAGAAAATGTTTTAATCAACTGATATTGTAATTGTAATGTGTTTTCTGCTAAGGTAGTTAAGTAAGTTATTCTATAGAATCACATTTGAGATACATAGATCCTACAGGTGGTTTGAAAATTTATCAATTGGCATATTTGTAAAGTTATTTTTTTAACTTGAACTTTCTATTAATTTATTTTAGTACCTTTTGAATTATAAAATTTCATAAATTGGTATTAAATTTTTCATATATTATTTTGCTATTTAATTAAATAGTAAAGCCTTTAGGTCTTTATATTTAATTTTATTTATGGTTTCACAATAGTTTTTGTTTTAATATTACTTTTTATTTTCTAATGTGATATTGAATATCAGCTGAATTGTTTTGACAAAAGCCTACTGTTCTGTTCACTCTTTATTAAAAAGTATATGGTTTACTATTTTCAAAAACGTTTTAGTCTTTGTCTTGACTTTAGAATTCATTTGATGTTACATATTTAGGAATTAAATCAGTATTATGTCTGTCATAAATGATTTTTATAATCAGTTATCGATTAAGAAAAGGAAAAGAAAAATAGTACTGTACTAAGCCCAAGTGATTTAATTTTTTCCTAAACATATTCCTGCTCAAGTTGAAGAAACCTTTTAAAGTGTCTTTTAACAAAGTTATAATATCTTGACTGGTATGTTTAAATTATTTTGTGTAATTATGTAATTAGCTAACAACAATCAAAACAATTTTTATATTTTTCAAAATAAGTTTCAACCCTCCCTCCTTCAGGGCCATATTCAAACTGATGTTGCTTCTGACTCAAGTTTGCTGCGCTAACACCTAAGCAATCTTGTCCACCAATTGCTAGTTTTCTGACAAATTTCAAACATTAGAAATATTATATGGCCCATATTTAAGTAATGAATCAGTGTTTGTTTATCATTACTTATATATTATTATTATATACCCCTGCATCCCATGAAGGGTCTAGATGTTTCCATAGGTAGAGGTGTCGAATATTTTTAATTTTGCAGTGAGTATTCTTTGGAGACAGTGTTATAAGCATTATGCACCAACCTGGTCATTTATTCCCTAATGTTAGGTTCTAATTTTTTAATTATGTTCTCTCAGGAAGTGCAGTCAAATGAGGGATTTGTCCTCTCAACAAAGTCCTCTCATTTTCTGTTCAGCGGAATGTCAGTGTATCTTGCCAAAATTTGTACAATACTTATTCAACATATGGAGCCTGAGTACCACATGCTATGTAGCCTCAGTCATATTATTGCATATCACACCTAGGATGGGCTTACACTTTAAAGGTTAACTATGTTAAATGCATAAAACATTTTGAAATCAATATGTTTCTTCCCCCAAAACAGACGTTTTTCTGAGTAGATTACAGAAAATATTTAGGAAGAATGGTAAAACGAGTTCAATGCAGAATTTCAAAATTTTGTGCAGCATGTAAAACACAATCTATTTCAGTCTTTCTATGACTTGAAATACTTTTACCATCCTTCCTAGATATATTAGAGTTTATGTTCATATTTTCTTATTTATGTTTTATGTATTTTTATTATATATTACTTATCTATTCTGTATGTTTCAGGTAAGCTGCTACAAAGCTTTACCACTCAGGGCGTTTTCACGGGCATTTGGATCTGTATCTGAAACCAAAATCCCTACCAAACTACGTCCATTTATATATGGTAGCTATGCAAAAGTTTTTGGAGTCAATCTCTCTGAAATCTCTGAACCTGTTGACAATTATTCTTGCCTCTGTGAATTTTTTACAAGAAGACTGAAAGACGGTGTGAGACCTGTTGACCAACATAAAGCAGTAGTAAGTAGTTGGTACATAGTAAATGCATAATGTTAAATTATGTAACTTAACATTATATATTTAATAGTTAATCTTCATAGTAATAGAGAAGATGGTGGTCAAGAAATACATAAAAAATAATAAAAACTATTCACCAATTTCCAATTTTTCTGCTCATATTGTAGGCTTTCCTCTTAGCTTCAAAAAACAAGATACAATAAACATGAGAATATTGAAGAAGTTTATAGAGTGACATTTGGTGATATATATATCTCTTGTAAAGTATGACACTCTTTTTCAAAATTGTAGCCATCGTTGTATCTTATATATTTTTCCTTAGATAAAGGCTTGTTATGCTATAAAAACGGCAGCAACTAATCAATCAGTTTCTACCATTTTTTTGGTATTTTCTTGACTGTCGCTTGGGTAAATCTTTCCTAAATCAGATAAAATGACTATTTCCTAGTCAATTTTCGGCCACTCCAAAAAATTTTTAATATTATATGCATAGCTATTAAATAGAATGTTATTACAATTTTGGAATATATTATTTCCTTCAATGTTAAATATACTGGAATCATACCTCTCAATATTTGCCTACATTTTGGTTATAAATATAGTTCATCATTTCTATTTGATTTATTTTTAGAATAACTTCTATATTTTATTTATTTATTTCATTCTCATACTGACTCTTTGAGAGGTTTGTTTGCTAATTGCTTTATGTTTTGTACAATTAATCAATTGTTTTACATCGATATTTCATATACTACAATAAACATAATTCTATAACATTTGTGATATTATTGGAAAATAATTAGTTGACCATATGTAATTAATAAAGGAACTTCCTGGTCGACCTTCACTGGAAATATTAATAAACTTTTATGGTTTAACACGGTTTGAATATACTTGTTAAAAGTGAAGTATATAATATATTAATAGAAAATTATATTAAAACTTTTCATGACTGAGGGAAGTATTTACCCTCTCCCTCTCCCCTTTACCATGTTAGGTCATGTCGCTCTTCACCTTGGTATGTGACATGGTATCATTTTAAAAGTTAGTTTAAGTTTCTATTTATGACGTGATACATTATTTAAAAGATTAAAAATGCCTTGCTTTCTATCGTCAGTTAAGATATTTGCTAGTAGAATGTTTAACAATAATTTCTCATATGATTCTCCACATTATTATGTTAATATTACTAAATTGTTTGCTGTGAGTCATAGCCTATTTATTATATGAGATTCCCTAAATTAATTATTGCATTAATAAATCATATACAGGTAATATATTCAAATACATTTATAGAAAAACTTAATTTTTTATAATATTCTCATGATAGTAAAAATAAGTATTACAGATAATTATTCAAATTTAGATATTTTATAAAGTAATAAAATAGGTCCATTTCCTTAATTCATAGAACCACTCACATCCTCCAAAAATAAAAAACTCATTTTTCAAAAACCAAAGCATTTGTAGTTGTATCCCCTTAAATCTGACAGTCAACTGAATTACAAAAATTGTGAAATCATATTCATAAAGACCCAGATTTTGTGCAATGATGCATACTTAAAATATAATTTTAAAAGTATTTACAAGAATTTTTTAAAGATGATCGAAAGACTAAGAGGCTTGAAAATTAAAGCTAAATTCTGGTTTGATAAAGGTTTGCTCAGATTCTTAACAGCATCTGAAATTACATGTTTAATCCGGATCATCTATGTCTTTAGAAATATCAGAATTAATTATTATATTTCAATTTCTGATAAATGAGTGCTGTGGGCTGTATTATTTAGAGGATAAATAAATTAAGCAGTCTAAATATAAATTAAATCTCTAATATTTGATTATTTGTAGTGAAAATAATATATGGGATTATGCTAAAACAGGGTACAATATTGGTAGTAAAATTTTGAAGATTATATGAAATTTACATTGATGCAGAATACAATTTTTAGTTTGGCAGATGAATTGGTGGGTAGAATGGATATACAAGTGATTATTTAAGTTTTCTGTAAAATATTACTAATATCTTGCAGATCTTACCTTTTCTTTCTCTTGGTTTATCAAACTCTTCTCACTCCTTCTACCTGGGCTGGAGTTAAACTAATCAATCATAGTGCTTTAATATTTTAATAAAAAAAAATATATGCCACTCATTCACTTTTTGTCTCCTGTAGACTTAGTTCTCCTAGGTGTAGTGCCCTTACTAGTTAAGTGGCTTGCCCATAAATGGCAGGAGCTTCTTGCTCTTGCAGTGCTGATTAATACATCATAATTTTAATTTTGTTCATTAAATATTACCTGGTTCTAATGTGGAATACTAATCTGGCAAGTGAGGGCTACCTAGAGGTTTTCATTCATTCTGTTCATAGTGGGAGAGCCATGATTTATTTTCCGTACCACTGAGAAAGAAAATAGGGATTAAAATCTATACTTACTCCAAGATCCTCACCCCAATTTGCTCGGCCATCACATCCTCTTGAGAAAGTATCTAATTATTTTGTGAAATAGCAGTCTCATTGTAATATTCTCAGATGGAAATAATCTTTGATATGTCTTAGTTAGCCATGTATGACTATAGATAATTAAGAGGTCAAAAATGTAAAAATGTTTCCATATGTTGTGTGAGTTCATAATTTTGCAGCATTTGTTAGCAAGTGGCATGAAACAATAATACCAAATGGTAGGGTAGAAAAAGCTAGAGTCTACTAAACATATTGTTTGAAATAATGTTGTAGTGATGAAGAGGACAAGAACATGAGACCTCCACTCTCCTTAGGAATAATATTGAGGTTCCTTTTCATCCCTCTCTTTAGTATTTTAATTTTCCTCTTCTTCACGATCATCTCTGATTAGTACAGTATTTTCTTAGGTGTTATAAGTTTCATTTTATGTATTTTAGAAAATGTATAAAACTTACTTTTCTGTATATTATTATCAGTGTTAAACAGTAGCACTAGATAATTAGAAAATTCTAAACTTTTCTAAATTAGAAAATATGTGGAATAAATAAAGGTTGCTATCTTTTGAATTAGGCAACTATTGTGTATGTAAATGTTCAAGGTGTTTGTATGTTATTAAATTAAAGCCCTAAGAAGACGCATTATTCCTGGATTCAATAACATGGGTATGAAAAAAGATCAAGACAGCTAGCTCTCCTGTCGGTGTTGCAAAACACACTAGAGTGTATAATGATTATTTGTTATATATCTATGTATCTCCATTCATGGAATCACTGCTAGAAGAGCTCAGAATATTATGACTTTAATAAGTCATTGGTTTTGATAGGCCTAAGCCCCAAAGATGGCAGAAAAACAACCAGGAGGAAGGGTTTCCACAGAAACTGTTTCATTTATGAATAATTTTACCTAGTCCCTGAATGGGTTGCAATGTTTGTTATGTCTATTACAAGAGTTAGTTGAGCTGATATTATTTCAACATTTATGCCCTTGGCACAAATGACTTTTTATACTTACTTTGAAAGTGTAGTGGTACCAGGGTACTGACGTGCTTTGCTCTTTTCTTGACTACTTGGTCCCTAAAATTTCTCAGCTGAAAGTCAGAACACTTATAATTTGTTGGAACTCAGGGGGCAGAATTAATTACAGAAAATATTTCATAGTATATGTAATTTTGTTCCTAAATTCCTTCATCTTACATTGAAAAAGAGGAGAATGGGTTTTGTGAATGTTTTATTTCCCCTTTTATGGTTATTTTTATCTATAATGTAATAGGGATAGGGACTTGGGTATGTTTAAGCTAATTATCTAGATGTTTTGTGTCTAAAATATCAAAATCATCGACTGTTTCTTTATAATTATTTCCTTTTCAATCATCTTTTCTTCAGTTTTATGTAATGTATCGACTCCTGCAGCAGTCTTCAGGTTCATACCTGAATAATACTATTTCTACATCAACAGGTTTCATTATTTTTTGGGACTGGAAACTAGCTGTAATAAAAACTAAACATTACTTTTAAATGTTAAACTGTAAATGTATGCTTGACGTCCAGAAACAAAATTCTTAAGGTCACTATTTCTCTATGATAATTATTTTTCACAAAGAATATTAAGAGATGAATTGAGAAACCTAATATGTTTTGGAAGTGTAAATTGTTTCTTTAAAGTCATTAAATATAGTCTTGGAGTTCTTTTGTTGATAAGGAAATAAATATTAAAAATAAATCATTTGATTGAATATGTAAGTGTCTGAATTTTAATAAATTTTTGATTTAAATAAAACAAAGCTTTGGATTCAAATAACTTTATAAGTGATAAACCCTCTCCCCACCCCCCACCCTCCTGTGTTTAATATATTACTATATGTAGGTTTATATAATTATATTCAATATTCAGTGTTATCAAAGCCAAAAATTATTTTTAAATATATGTATATATTTTTCAATTGTTGGTGACTGCTATCTTTAACGAATAAGAGCATTTTTAGTTGTTTGGAAATATTCTTTTTGGATTACTGGGTATATTTTATTTTGGGTTTATTTACATGAAGTCACAACCGGGAGGCAGTTGTTTGTTGGGTGTAGTCAACTGCCTCCTGCATAATCTGGAACTGTTCCAGTGGTTTCCATTATATTGCTTTTTCACCTGGTCTACTTGGGTATGCGGACCTTATTAGCTGGAGTTGAGCTTACTATAACACTGGCTGATTCTTTTAATCCTTTGTTCCTGGTCATCTGACATTGAAAGCTGTGGCTCTTGCTTTTACAATGTCCTCAGCTTCAGGTAAACTTGAGGATTTGGTAAATGTAAAAATTTTAATATTTATTAATATAATTTTTCTCTGATTATGCTGCAATTTTCTTGATTGATGAATTCACAAATAATTTAACCAATGGAAGTATCATTCACCAACTTTAATGAAACTTTACGTATAATTAGAACTATGAAAAATATTGAGGACAATTTTTTTTATATTGGCACAGGTTCACTTTAGAGTGTAAGGCTATACTTTGTGATTAAAACATAGATTTATCTTATTGGGTAAAATGAGTTTAAAGTTTTAAAAGGAAAGTGGATTATTAGGATTACTTAAGCTAAATCTTATCTTAAAAATATCACAAATATATAAAATTATTTTTTTTAATAAAATTGACATTTTCAGTCTGAATATGGAAAATGCATACACTAAAGGATATTCTTGTATTTCAATTTTTATCTATTTCTTTATCTGCATCCACACATTCCTTTAGTCTAATTAGAAAAATCCTAAATATATTGTTTTTGTCTACAAATAATATTCTTTTTTTTGGTATAATTATATATTTTTATATTTAACTATACAATATTTTAAAAATAAATTGTTGATAGAACATTGTTCTCATAATTAGGCTTGATGAAAATAATGGCTGTCATCAGGAAATAGAGATAGAGTTAATGTCTCCTTATTTTTTAGTTTTTATTCTTAAAAATGTTCAATCACGGAGAAGAAAGGAAGGTCACTGCAATATTAAATTGTTCTCTGGAGCTCAAATATACTGCCCAGTATCAACAGGCTAATATACAAGTCTATATTTGAGTCGATTACAATATATACTTCAAAAACATGGGTATTGAATGACAGAGAAAAAAACCTTTAAAGACTGTTACCTATGTAAATGAATTCTTCAATAAGAGCAAAGAGAAATGTAGACATAACAAATGTCTGCATATTTATTATACTGAAAAAAAAATAAATCAGCAAATAATCAGGTTAAAAAATGTAAGAGTACGAGAACTCTTACATGGAGGTGAAAAATAACGTACTTTCAACCATAGAAGAAAAAAAATTAGGTTGGTTTGGAAATGTTTAAAGAATGTCCTGGGAAGACTGCCAAAGATGACTATGGAATTGGAAGTGGAAAGAAGAAAGAAAAAAAAGGATGACCCAGAGGAAAATGGAAAAATGAAGTGAAAGAAAATTTGCTAGGACATCAGGGAAGAGCCAATCATTGATTAGAGCAGAGTTTAAATAACTTATGAAAGTAATTTAGCGGAGAAAGATGGTCATTGATCCAGGTGGTGATCAAAAAAGGAACTCAAAAAGTAAAGAAACTATTTGCACTGCTTTATAGAACTCCATTTGGGCTTTCATATTGCAGGTCAACTAAAAATTAAAGTAATTTGTGTGAAGGAAAACAATATTAGTGGAAAATTCCTTTGCAAATAAATAAATAAAGGGAAATTTTCATCCTTCAGACTTTTGCCAAAAAAAAAGATATATATATATATATAAGATATATCTGTTTCAGATATTTTTTTCATAGTTCTATGAATACATGGTGTTTCTTTAAATTCAATAGATTATACTTCTGTTGGTTTATTTGTGATTTTAAATAATATAAAATCTGCTACTGCTTTGAAAGTAATTTTTTTCCATCTGTTTTCATAAGTGTTATAATAAAGAAATTATAAATTTCAGCTTTGTTCTTTACCTGAATTTTTCTTTCTATAGCACCAATTTTATCGTAGTTTGGATCATTCAAAAAATCCACTTTATAAATTTAAATAAATGATGACTATAATTCCTTCTTTTCTATTTGATGTAAATAACAATAGAAGATGATTTAGTTACCCTAAAAAAATAAAAATATCTCAATCAATTACTATTTATATTTTTTTTTTTAACCAGGGTGTATTTTTAAAGCATTTATTATTTATGAATTTTGGAATGAATTAATGAAATTATATTTTTATATCAATGGAACTTTTCTCAGACTTACTTTTTAAAAAATAATTTAATCGATTCATATTCTAAATAATTTATTAAACCAATGAAAGCTTTATTTTAAAAATAATTTGTTTTTATATATGTATATATAGTTGACTGTAAAAATTGATGTATAGGAAGATGGTCAGTTTACAACTATTTTTGTTTCTCCTTTGACCGCAACCCTGACCATCTTCCTATACATAAGTTGTTTTTATTTTTCAACAGTTGCTCTTAATACATTTATTTATTTTTTGGAGGGAGGGCATTGAGATTATAAGTTTACATTTTTAAAATATTACTTCTTTGGGTTGGAAGTTAAAATATTTATCCTTTGAGGAACATGGGAACTGATCCAAACCCTCTTATATTTGAATGACTTGGAAACTTATGCAATCACACATTTTCTATCATTTAAAACATACATATTCTATATTTACTTGCAAAATATAAAATATTTTTATCTATTCTTGTTTAATATATTAATTGTCTTTTGTATCATTTAAGCTCTGTGATGTGATTTAAGGTGTTTGCTTCACTAATAATAATTACTTAGTATAATGCTTCTTCCATGTAACTCCTAACTCTCTTCTAGTAATCTATCTCTAGTGTTTCGTCTTAGTTACTTTATTTCTATAAACTATTACTTTTCATTTTGATTGATGCAGAGATATTTATGTTGGATAGGTTTCACCAGCGGATGGTACTGTCATGAATGCAGGAAAAGTAAGTTCTTTTCAAGTGGAACAGGTCAAAGGGATAACTTATTCTTTGAAAGCTTTTCTTGGTGACATGACATGGAAGGGTTATGAAAAGCACACAGTGAGAGATATCAATTGCAATGAAGTTGTATTTGCAAAGTAAGTTTTAACTTTTAATTTAGTAATTGTAGTGTACAAAAAAACTTAACTGTTTGTTTTTTCTCTCCTAAAAAAAATATATATGACTTATTTAATGACTTTTTCATATTATTAGGGACACAAAGACTCCTGACAATTGGATTGCTTACAAAAAGAGTTTGCTTCATGATCCTATAAAAAATGATCTTTATCAATGTGTGATTTATCTTGCACCAGGTGATTATCACCGTTTCCACAGTCCTGCTGATTGGCATGTTTCATTCAGAAGACATTTTAAAGGTTTGTTCTTTTGACATTTTCTTCAACTTTGAAATAAATAAATAAAAATTAATTATATAGACCTTTAACTAAAATATTTAATTTTTTTCTTTAAGGTGAATTATTGAGTGTAAACCCATCTATTGCTCAATGGATTCCTGGATTATTTGTACTTAATGAAAGAGCATTATATGTTGGTACATGGCAACATGGATACTTTAGTATGACAGCTGTTGGAGCAACAAATGTTGGGTCCATTAGAGTTTATGATGATAAGGTATGTTTTTTTTATCAGTTTTCGTTTATATGAATGATTAATAAAAGTTAAGATCACAGTCCTTGAACTGTTTTATAATCACTTCTGTCCAGTTGTCGGTTTAGTGTTAGTAATGTCTGTTTCTCTTGGAATTCTCACCATCATCAATGTAGATCTTAAGAATATGCTACAAATGGTAAAAGTAAAGTCGGGAAAGTGTGTTTTTGGGGCCAGAGAATAAAATATTTTTAAAAATAGTTCTTGTCTCCTTACAGTGCTGAGCTGTAGTGAAAAACTAGCCAAGAAGTACATTTCCCTTAAATGACCCACCAATAGAAAAGTATGGCACATTTTTTTTTTTTTTCACGGTGAATGTTTTTTCCCTTTCTTATTTTGATAGAATACAGAATTGGTTTTTATTAAAGCAATTGAGCAATTCATCAAAGTTGGAGATGTTTTCAATTTTTTTAACAGTTTTTAATGTAATGTGTTTCATAATCTAAATAAATAAAATGGGTTTAAAATAATAGGATAATATAATTAATAGTTAATAATATAATTTAATAGTTTCTTAAAGCTCTTCATAAAAAAAAAAAAAGATATCAATTTTATTATTCGTTTAACATGTGTAACATTCTTCTTTTACTCCCCTGACTTTATAGTAAAAAATGTATAGCTCAGTAAAAATTTAACCAATTTAAAATATTGTTATCGGTCTAAAATTTAAGAGGGGGGGAGGTTTAATTTTCTTGCCCTAAAAGTCATTCAATTTAAATACCAGAATGAAATTCAATAAGGTTATTTCCCCATTTCTTTGTGATAAGTGTATACTTTTGCCTACATTGGGACTTCTGAATTTTTTTAGCTAAAAAATGAACCAATTAATTATTTTAAAGGATTTTCTGTAGAGAGGAATAGTATGAAATATTTTTGACAAAGTTTCAAATCTTCACCTTCAAAATTGAATGATCAATAGCCTTCCATAGCCCAACTTTTAAAATTTTAGTCTGCATTTGCCCCTGACTTTACATTTTATGAATTTATGTGGAATATGCTAGAGAAAAAAAAAAGATTTTTAATTATAATAATAATTATTATAATATAATAAATAATAAAGGCCTGTGAGTTGCAGGCCTACCTTCTACGCCATAACCTCTGATGATGACCTGAAACTCAGGTTGAAATGTCGGCATAAAATAAATAAATATGGTTTTGTTTATTTATGTTGTTCTTTGCTGACCGCACCCCCGACAAACTTCTCCAATCTTTAATTATAATAATCCTATATAAGTATATTCAAATATGATCAAGTAGCAGTCATTTTACCATAGCAACTACATTGGATTTAAAGTTTATATTTCATATATTGCATTATTGCAATAGATTGCAATTGGCATAGGCGTGAAAAGGATAAAAATTCCATGTAGGCCATCATTATATATTTTTACCTTAACTTTACTTCCTTAATATACCATTGTGTATGTTAAAAATTTCTCATTTTTGAGGCCATCGTTGTATATTTTTACCTTAACTTTACTCCCATAATATACCATTAAATTGATTGACCCTTAAATTGATTTTTAAGTGCAATGTTTTCATCAATTCCTAATTCATGTAGTTTAAATAATGTGTACGTTAAAGATTTCTTATTTTTAAAACTCCTTAACTTTAAAAAGAAAGGAGAATATTTCTGATTATGATTCTCAGAAGTTACTTTTAAGAATATCTATAAAGGACTTACCTGGACAAAGCTCCTTCAAACTTTCTTATCCTCAATTATTGTTATTATACTCTTCAGATAGAGTATGGAGACTGTATTTTCATGCTTATAAACACCCACTAACAACGTACACTGCATTCCAGAAATTTAATTTATTTCTTGTGTCCAATTTTTTATTTACAGTCCTTTTTCTTCAGATCATTGTAAATCTGTTGACGTATCTTAGTGGTCAGCCAATCTTTAAATAAACTATAAAAGGTTGGCTGGCCAGACGGGTTTCATCGGTTTATGAAAATAAATAATTTCATTAATTATACAGGTACAGATATAATTATTATTTTTAGTTTTATGCCAAAAATTTTTCATTTAGTATTAGTATTAATAAAATTATGTTTTTAATAATCTGTTTTATCTTCTATTTTAGTCTCTTCATACTAATACAAAGTGGTGTGATAGTAAAACAGATACGCACTTAGATCTCAATTGGAAAAAGGGTAATGAAATTGGAGAGTTTCGAATGGGATCGACAATAGTTCTATTGTTTGAAGCTCCAAAAGACTTTCATGTACAAATTAGTCCAATGCAGAGGGTGCAAGTTGGTGAAGGAATAACAGTTTGACTGCTATGACATTAGTTTTAAAAAGTAATGACTGTTTTGTAAATATTTATATATTTTGATCTAATGTTGAGAACATTAATTTAAAAAAAAACAAAAAACATTATAACCCGCCTATTATTTATTGGTGCTTATTTGATATGAAATTTTCGTTTTGTGAAGAAATAAAGTTTTCCGATTATATGTGTTCGGGAATAGTCCTCTAGATTTAATAGTTTCTTGAAAGAACTATTATAATGAGTGCTGACTTGTCATTGTACATAGACATTTTTCCCTCCATTGGCCTCTGAATTTTAATTAATCAGCTTATAAAATTAAATTTTTTCTTTGGCCAAAAGTTGTCATATATTAGTCATGATATTTTGACAAATCTTAATGAATCAACCAAATAGTATTTATGACAAATTATAAAAAGTATTTTTTAAATTTTATTTTGTACATTCAATAGTTAAATGATATTCTTACTAAAAGTAATAAAGTATTTTTTGTTATGGTTAAATTGATTTTTAAGTGCAATGATTTCATCAATTCCTTGTTAATATAGTTTAAATAATGCTCCTTTCAGCTATTGAATTTTCCATACTCGTTTTGATTTTTAACTTTGTGGCTATGTTATGTATATATTTGCTTTAAAAAATGTACAGAGTATAAACCTAGCTGGAAATATTATGAAGATGTTAAATTATATCAATTTTGTATTGTAATCTTGTTATAAGTATAAGGAAAATTACTTACATTTATATTTTTATATGTAAAATAATTGTTATTTCTTTCTTCATATCTTTTCTTTACAACTTTCTTTTTTTTTTTGGAAGGTAATGAATGTCATGTCATGACATGCTAGCATTGAAAAATGTTTTTTAAATAACATTAAGCTTATTCATTATTTGTTGGTTTATTCATTGTAAATGGAGTAATTAATCTTGATATTTTTATACTATTGGTCATTGATTATCAAGTTTAAGTAGCAAAGTATATTTGTAGGAAGACAATAAGGTAAAATTCATTCATTATTGGCTTATTAAATATGCTCATAACTTATTGTTCATTGAATTGAAAGTTTTTAGATATTTTTTTTCACATGTTACTTTAAATCAATTTTATTGATGATTTTTGGTAGATTGCTAGGGTCTGGCCTACTGAAGCAATATACCTTATTAATTTTGATTTAAAAACAATCAAAAAATAGCATTTTATTCATTAATCAAAATTAATTATTGTTATATCTTGGCCTTGTAAATATAAAATATACAAATTGTAAAGACCAAATATTGTAAAGAAAAAGTTAATGAATGTTAGAAAATATTTAAATATAACTCAGAACTAAAAATAATATAAAACGGAACAGTTTGGTTTATAACAAATTCATTTCAGAAGAACTCATTCTTTTACCAACACAAGGTTAGAAGAAATGTGCACATTCCACTGAAGTAATTTCATTTATTTACCTATTGTTCAATAATTGTGAGTGAACAATCATTAAATGAATTTTTATTATCTAGTAGGGGAATAATTTTGAACACTTTATTTTCTGTAAAGAGTGAAAAGCTACAAATTAATGTTATTAAGGCATATGACTGTTTATTACAGTGACATGACCATTTCGTGAGTCAGTCTAGTATTATTTGTAGGTTTTGTACATTAACTAATTCAAATCATGATAGTTATTACATGTCTATTTTTAATATATATATGTATATATAAAATTTTAATACCATTAAAGATGTTGCAAAATCGATCTAACTAAAAAGGAGCAATATTTTCGTACTTGTAAATAACATTTTTATCTCACTTTGAATTAGTTATGTAATTTATGAATTATGTTCCTTGTGTTATCATACTGTGTTTGAAACAATTATTAGTAAGTCATCTGGATCTTGAATAATTTTCAATTTAGTTATAGAGTATTGTATTAATATTGTATTTATCAACAAAATTAGATTATAATAATCGCTGAATAGTTATTCATAATTGCTTTGGAATCATTGTTAAAAAAAAAAAAAAAAAAAAAAAAAAAACTTTTGAGTTATAAAGGAAATAATATTTTTATACATTTGTTAATGCCAATTACTTAAAACTTTGTTACATAACCATTCTAATTCTAATTTAGAAAATTGGATGTACACAATCCTCTAAAAATAATTTTGCTGCAACCTGTTTCATTATTTTGTGGAAAACAGTAAATTCAAGACCTTACCAAATTCTGACTACTATGTTGGGTAGTAACCTCTTTTGAATTAAATCACCTAATAGAAACGAGTCATGAACTCAATAATTTTTAATGACTATAAGTTTCTAATTATTATTTTATTATTACATAATTTGTTTGAAATTTTTCTTTTTTAATTTCTTACAAACTTATGTCTAACTATAAATTAACTAAATATAAATTATAGTTAATAGCACAAATTTATTTTAATCTTTGTTCAAATTAGAACTAAATTTTAAAAAAAATTAGACTATTTTTTTTTTTTTTTAACAAACTCCTATTTAGTGATTATTAATTGTTTTGTTATAATTTGAGAATGAAGGCTCAAAGATATATTTGTTCTTATGAACAATTTTCCCAAAGGAAAATATTAAATGCATATGTGCCAATTGTATAAAGATGTTGGTAATTTTTTTATGTAGTGAGATTTAATTTATATGATTGGTGTCTCAGTTCTCCTGTGATATAGTTGTTACATGTAATTTTTTATGGAGAAATAAATATTATTAAAAAAAAACTAAATTTTTGTTTTATTTTTAATCATCCTATTATTCTTAAATACAACAGAATGATGTTTTATAAATGTAGAGTATATATTGGAAACTCCTGCTGAACAAGGATAGTTTGATCAGAAGGTTTGCTGCAGTGTTATTCATACTAGAAAATGAAGCTAAAAAGTATATAGTATTTTTTCTTCAAATATAATATGAATTATTTTTTCAAAACATTTTTTACACACTGTTATTTAAATGTAGAAAGTCTTATACAAAGTGAAAATAAAGTATTTTAACTATCAAAAATTAGGATTGTGAAATTCGGAAGAAACAATATGGGCTGGGTCTAAAAATTTGGTAATTTTAGATGAAATATTAAGAAATTTAAAATAAACAACATTCCTCCTAAGCAGAGTCAGAGGTTTTGTTTCCAATATATGAACAAGGTCATGATAAACAATAATCGCTTAGGTCTAATTTCCTTGAAAACTGTTTTAATTCATAATTTTCCTTATCTCAAACCTATTAATAGAACAGTAATAAGAACTATAAACTAATGTTTGTCAAGAAATTCTATTGGATGATTGAAGGGATTTTTCTAGTTATATAAGATAATACAAAACCTTTTTTATATTAAATTTGCCAGTGTGTGTGTGTGTTAAAGACAAAACTTTCATTGCTTAAAACATTTAATTCGAGAACAATTTCCCATTGAAATTGACCGAGCCAATTAGGAGTAGTGTAAGTGTCATTTGTATCATTGTTAATCAATATTTATTTCCTGTTAGTCCTGTAAAATAAATCTTAGTTCTCAACAAACTTTGCATTCTAGTCAAAAAATACACAGACCAACTTATGGACTTAAGTGGACCACCTATTAGGTTTTCATTAGTACCTCTTATTTCACATCAATAGGATTAGGGGTTCTTCTCAAACTTTTCAATCTCTATGATTATATCTCAACCATAGGAAATGTTCAAAAGAATAGTCAAATCAAGAGATTTTTTTTGTAAATAAGACTTGTGTACTGATGCAATAACACTGATTTCGTTTTGAACTAAGATTTTTGTCAATGACTATGAATGTTTTGATGGACCAGGGTGTGGGCAGTAATAAATATACTTCAGATCTTTGAATTTGAAATTTATTTTATTAGTAAATAATTTGGTCATTCGCTATTTTCTACAATGTTCCCACAAAATGCAAAACACACAATTCGGAACCTGCTGCATAATAATTAGGAGCATTTAAAAATAATCTTTAAGTCAACAGATTTTAACAAGTTTCATGAGAATGTTCATTCTCTATTTAAGCAAGTGTTGCAAGCAGAAGTTGACAGCTGTGATGTAATTAAAGCAATAATAATAATAATAATATAAGTAGATTTTGAATTTCCCATTCAATCCACCATTGGTGTTAGTTTTGTGACTAAATTACTTAAATTTTAATTAAGTGTCTTTCATAAACTGATGATAACTTATGAAAACAGATTTTATATTAGTATATACGTAAATTTATGTTGATAATTCGTAACGGAGGTTGTTATTTACTATATTAAATTAAATTGCAATCAGAAATTTTAAAGCTTAAGGTATAGCTTAAATCAATTAGCAATTAAATCTTGCTCTAAAATCTCGTAATAGTTACTTCCGACCATACTAACCTTTTATGCTCCAAGGTTAATGATCTTAACGTCTTTTAGCACAATTTATTTTTAACTGTTATATTGGTTGTTTATTACGATTAAAATAAACATTATGTGGGCTCGGACTGTTTTAGGCAAATGTAATTCGTTGGCATTATTTACCAGGTGTAACCTCCTTGGGTCTGTTCCCAGAATCTCAAGATTTTACGAAGATAGACAAGCACCTACTATTCTCAGTTATCCCTATTTATTTTTTAAAAATAGAATGTCCACCAATATGTTGAATGCCGTACCTAGTGCTGAAATTGATCCTGATGGAACATTCAAATATATTCTTGTAAAAGTGTATGCACCTCAAACCCCCGATGGAACAGAACCATGTAAGCTAATTATTCGTGGAAATAAAAGAGGTCCATATCATGCAGATATATATGACGAGACAGTCAAGAAGTTAACTGAGCTGAAATTGGACTCCGAGTGTATTGGGGGAGGTAAGATCCTACACAATTCAGCAGAGAAGAAAATAAATATCTTTGGTTCATCTCAGGGATTCGGTAAAGCTGATCATGAAGTTTCAGCACAGATTCTAAAGGAAGCATTTCCTGGCTATGACATTACCTGGAAGGATGATGGAAATTGAAAATCAATTACTTTTTCTTTGTTGACTGTGCAAATGTGTGTGAACAATTTGAATTTCTTAACAAAAATAATTTATTGATACAGGTAAAGTTAAGTATTTAGTTTCTTAGTTAATTAATTAATTAATTAGTTAATTAGTTAATTAATTTAGTTTCTTAGTTAAGGTAATTAGTTTCTTTCTTGTTTTTATTTGAATAAACGAATCCTAGAATCATTCAGATTGACTGAGACCTGTCATATCATTTTTTTTTCATTTTAAGAAACATTTGGTGCCATCTATTCAGTAGTACATTTTAGAGGCACTCGGCTGTAAAAGATAGTAACTAAAAAAATGAAAACTTATAATGGTTAAATGTTTGTTTAATACAACATTTTACTTTCAACCAAGAATTACTTACCACTAAGATTATTCTTTTAAAAATACTAATTTCCATTTAAAAAAAAATGTCAAAAATCTATGAAATCAACCCTAATTAATCTGGTGACACTGATAACTTCAAATCACAATAAATACTCGATAACATGTTTTATATCTGATTTATTATTTGAAAGTAAAATATTTTTCTCGCAGCTATGAAATGTGATTAACAAGTATATAGAAAATAAAACATGACTGTATTTCTTGTTTGTTTACCTGGCCTTTTATATAATAGTGTTCCCTTAACAAAATTCACTGTAAAATAAAACACCTCACTTTGAAAACCATAGTAATAACATATTTAAGCTCTAAAATTCTGTCATCAGTATTAAAGCCAACAGTAAAATCATTTTAATATTATTACCATTTATTTTTTTTCTATATCTGCAGGTCTTGATTACAAAAGATTTTTTATTTGAGTTACTCCAATCATAAAAATCCTAGGTCTATTAAGATCCTATTCAGGAGCTTTTGACTGGTTTTGTTATAATTATTTCCCAAAGTGTCTTGTAACTCTTTGGAGCTATGATGGAGACACACATATTATTTAAGCTAGATGTTTTTGTTAAGTAATAAAAAAAAAAAAAGCAGTCGTTAAAACTGCTTTAAAATTTAACATGCCAGAAATACTTCATGGAAACTTTGAAAATTTAATTTCCATATACAGTTTAACTGATACTGTGTACTTCCGTACGAGTGTTGGTATGTTATATGTATCTCTTACCTTGAAGAGATATCTTGTTGGAGGTATCTAAAAACTTACCATACAGGTCAAGAACCCATTAACGATTCTTTATCTTTGAATAGTGCATTGGTTGACAGTCGTGATCAAAGGTTTAAAAAATGTTTTCTTAAGAGTAATGTTTTACTTCATAGTGTATGGCTATTAGTGAACAGTGCCATAATAAATTATGGCTTCATCTCACATTTATTAATTTATAAAAGTTTAACATTTAATGATGATGATTATTGTTAAGGAGTTATTTATTTATTTTTTAAACATTATTATACTAATGTATTCACTCTGGTTTAATCATACCAAATGTATGAATAACTCTCTTTATAAAACTATTCTTAGGGATATTCATTTCTTAGAGGAGTTGTTTTTACTAGCTAATTATTTTCTGAATTGAATTATATCAATAGTTCTAGAGTTATGTAAAGAATAGTAGTGTACATAGAGAAAAAAAGAAAGCATAATTGATATGTTATATTTTTTAAATCATTACTAAATACTACAGCATCCAAATATGATACAATTTTTTTTAAACTATCTCCTTATTTTTTTTATAGATATATTCTAAAATGAACTACATATTGATTTATACACATCATAAAACATTATTACTTATCATATGACCCTGAATCATGACAACTTTTTACATCTCCGAAATACTAAAATTTACTTATATTTTAAAGATGAATTGTTCAGCATATATTGTAGCTAGTTTTAGTTCTGGAATAGAAATGACAGTATGATAGAATTTGAAAATAATTATAAATATTAAATTTTCATGTTCATAAAGATTAGATTGATAATGTCTATTTTGAAATCTAAATACTATTCATTTTTGAAGAATTAAACACATGAGACTATATAATGACCAAGTGATCTAAGTGCTAAAATGAATGGATTTAAATCATTTAGAAGGAACAGATTGCTCCATATTTTGGTACTTGGTTCAAATTAATAGGCGTTGTTTCTGAAGATGAATCTATTTGGTATGACATTGGTAATGGCACATATCCCAATATCCCACATATCCCTAATACCAAAACCTACCAACTACAAATGTTATACAATGCAGTTTGGGGGTTATTGAATTACAGTTGGAATATGTTGTTTTGGTTTTAAAAAACTGCTTTACAAATTGTTGGTACAAAGATCACTTGGCCTCACAACACCACTTATGTAAAAAATAGTGAATAATATGTTCATTTTAGTATACAATTTTAGGTATTAGTTAATAATTGAGGTATTTTAACTTTTTAATAAAAATATCAGATATTTACATTTTATCTTAACTTAACTAAAAATTATTAACATTTCATTTCTATTTTCTAAATTGCTTCTCCACTATGTAATTGTTGCCTTATCCTTTAAGAGTACTGATTTCATATGGTGCTAGACACATGAAGCCTACCCACCAAAAGAAATCAGTTCTCCTTTGGATATCTCTACCTTCCGGTTCTTGTGGAAGACAATTGATAATTTATGTTTATCTGTGGTGGATAAAATGGTCTTCAGTATCTGCAGGGTTCCATAGATTCCTGTGGGAGCTTAGTTAACCTTTCTTCAAGGCTTCATTTAAAAAAAACATTGAAATTGCACTAAAAGGATTCTTGGTAGCATTGCTCATTCAACTAGCCTATTGTTTCCCTGCTGAAAAGAAGTTAATTGTTTAAATTAAAAAAATATATATTGTTCTTTTTCTCCTGACAAAAAAACTAACTATTTCTATTATCGGATTTCCTTAGCATCTAAATAAATTCAATAGAACTGGGCACATTATCAGAAAAAACAAGCTGATTACTGAATTTTGAGTCAATATTTACATTAAATAACTCTTTATTACTAACGAATTTTGAAAGTGCATCAATAAAAAAGTGTTACAAAACTTTGCAATAAATAAAAAAAAATGTAAGCTAATTTTATTACTTAAAGGAAAAACCAGATGGAACCAATTTCCCTTTGTTTCTCAAAATTTAATAGAGTTCATCTTAATAAAAAAAAAAAAAAAAAAAAGTATTAATGATATATATTGATCAGTAGTATTTTATAAGTACAAATATAAGTATAAATCTGCTTTGAGTATTTTATAAGTATAAATCTGCTTTCGGACTATAAAGGTAGAAGTCCTCTTACATTAAGCATGATGAAATTCTGTTCACTTCTTTTCTTTAATGAAACATATTAGGTCTATTGGTATCTAAGCATGTATTTATTAAATTTTTCATAGAAGATGAATGAGTTATGTTTCCTGAACTGACAAGTTATTCAAAGATTACAAGAATGCAAAATTTAAACCAATTCTTACCATGTTATCAAGCTGACAACAATTTCATTAATGACAAATTTAAAAATACTTTATTATTTATAAGGAAAGTTGACTTTAGCACTTAATGTAATGTAGAGAATTATGATGATTAAGAAAAAAATTAAGAATCAGAAAAATAACTTTATTCAAATTAAAAAAATTTAAAACTTATTCAATGAGCCAACTTGTTAGTTTCTTTCCCCTAAATTTATCAGTACCAGAGCTAATCATCTATATATTTGTTTAAATTATAAATAATGACCAAAAAATCAATTTTGCCTAAGGAGCTGAGATTTTAGATCAGCTTAACGCCAATTCTTGAATAATGGAATTGAAAGTCGTATTGATTTTTATTGACCTGACGGCTCTTGAAATAAAAAGTGGTCGATTCGTACTTTTAAGGAAAACAATAAAAATTAAGTCTTGCAGTGTTGACTAATTAAAATGTACTAACCCAGTTATCTAAGTAACGAAGGTATCCCTTAAAAGTTAATTAATACTGATCTTAGAGGTGGACCGAAACGTAGATGGAAGGATTTCGTCGAAACTGTCAGTGTAGATTAGGGTTCGGAGAGGCGTTATTGGATAAAGTTGTGATGATGATATCGGCATTGAATCTTAGGGTTCGCCTTTTATTATTATAACTACCCCGGTTATCAACCTTCCTAATTCAAGGGGATGGCGAACTGTAATTAGAAATGTGTTAAAATATTTATCCGTGATACTAAAAAACCTAGGCGAGAAAAATACATTTTATTCCTGAATTTTCGTTTAGATTCTTGGTTCCAGGAAAATATAAAGTTCAAGAAGGAAAGTCCTTATTTTCAAGAAATACTAAAAGTTTTAGCAAGAAGTTGATTAATT
>NW_027109456.1:59399-60766 GCF_000696795.3 Halyomorpha halys
ATCTAAATAAATGCATAATAAATCATACTACTAAACTGGGCTATTTTCATTTGTCACATTTAAAAAACTTCACTGCATATTTAACAGTTATTGTCACAGTTTACAGTTTTTGTCTCTTTTATAGAGACAAAAACTACACATGCTATTGAGAAGATAAGTATCCTGAGGTAAGTTTGATATTTTGGTTTACATAAATAAACAACAGTTTAAGATCCAATTGAGAGAGTACTGACAGAATTTCATACAAATGATTTGGATTAATATTGTTTAGTTTTGGCCTGTATGGGCGGGTTCTGTTCTCAAGGTATGCAGAACACAAGGCATAGTCAATCAGGTTGTGACATTTCAGCACGGAAAAGGAGACTGAAACCAAAATTTGAAGAACACTATATATATAATTGTTGCAGTGTTTTATTAGTTATTACAATTAGAATTTGCGTGAAAAAAAAATTAATAATTTTTTTTCACTCCTGGGGAGGGAGGGGAGAGGGAGGAAGCTGCCCCGCCTGAGTACGTCCAAGACAGGACAACTAGATAAACAACTAAACTATAATAGTCCTCCAATGCCGTTCCATTACAAGCTAGACAAGGCTTCTGTAGGTCCAAAGTATATTTGTATACACTGACATTTAGAATGATTGTATTTACCAGAAAGTCTCGTTTTGAACATCATTTCAAGTAAGCTATGGTACAGCTGACCTATAGGTACCTCCCTACTTCAATGAAAACTCGAATTTTAGGATGATTCTTGTAATAACGAGTGGACTTTACCCTTTACAAATTTCCTATTTCCTTCCAAGATCTCTTTTTGATTTTAATACTTACTGCTATATTGGATAATATCGGGTGAAGTATTCTGAAGCTCTCCAGACGTTTCCGAACCCAATTACATTGCAAAGTTGACCAATTGCTGCTACCCTGCTGCAGAAGCTTTAAAAAATAACTTTTTGCAAATTGATTACAACTCGTGTTAATTATTTTCATTAACCAGGACAATGTTTGCTTTAAAACATGATATCCCACAGGAATGGGTACGACTATTAGTTTTACCATAAAATGAGGGATATTTCGTACTTTTTTTGTAAAAAAAAAAAAGTCGCTTCGAGGCCTAAACAGGCGCGGCATTGAGGATACAACTTTGCATGACTGAATCGTAAAACTTATCCCATTAAATCATTTTGGTCTTCCCGCAGGTACTCAGTACCTCTCCGATGTTTGAATTACAATTATATACTATGTATTTATGTATACTATAATACTATGAATGTATATTAAAATGTCTAATCGCCTGGTTAAAGGTTAAAAAGATGAACAAAAAATGATAACAAGGTAATTATATACGTGCACTTCTTCAATAATACTCCCAT
>NW_027109456.1:62286-62657 GCF_000696795.3 Halyomorpha halys
TGAACCAAAAATATTATCCAAGCAGCCTCTGTCCTACCGAAATCCCGATTGAGATTCTGGAAGACTATATGTAAAATATATATAATTATTTTTACTTTCACATTCTTATATATGAATTATATAGTAAGAGGAAGTGTTGCAATCGTAAAAATTTAATTTCCAGTTTTCGACGGAAATACACGTTATGAGTCTCTATAACTAAGTTTCGCCAAAATTGTGTGTGTGTGGTCAGCCTAGCTCAATGATCAAAAGTCGTGTGAAACTCAAATTAAATATTTAGGACACCTGTATGCCTAGGATGTGACAGCAACTTTTTCCTTAAAATCGACTCCTGAAAGTGCCACTTAATAAAATCGATTTTTTAAAAAACC
>NW_027109456.1:63609-66894 GCF_000696795.3 Halyomorpha halys
GTGGGTTTCAATTTTTGCGTATTTTTAATCTAGGGAAAAAATACTAATGCACATACACCTGTTCAACATGAACGAAGAAAAAAATGTATGAAGTTTTTATTGTACAATATAAGAGGGGATAAACTTTTTGGGAGAAGGCATGCGGTATCGTTCTTAAAGGAGACCCTTGATTCTCTTTCAACATTATCTTACATCATACAAACTAATTGTTCGTGTTTCGTCCTGTTTTTTGCAACATTCTTTTCCCATTTTTCACTCTCTTCTGTTAATTTCAAATCTAATTCCTTTTCTAGCTTATACTTCAAATTCTCTTGACGTTGTGGTTTTTTTTTTCGATTTTCTCCAGAAGATTTTCTCACAAATACGATTATTAATGCTTGGAGTACTATTTTTGTTATTTCAAGAAAAATTATATTCAGAACAGAAAGTAGAGGAGAAAAACAAAAATATATAATTTTAAAAAAAATACAATTTGTTGTTAACCATTCCATGCTTACTTGTTATAGAATCAATAATGAAAATATTAAGAATGATTTTATAGATTTATTAGGCTTCTCCTTCATTTCTTAATGATCCTCCTAGGCATCTGGAAAGAAGATCTCTAGAAATGTTATTGGAGTTCTATCAACGGAGGAAGATTCTCCTCATGTCTTTATCATGTCATTCTATCACTTAAAGTAAATTTATTTGTTGTATATATTTTTATACAGTTGTAAATAACAATAAATAAATTATTTTTAAAAAATGACAAAAAATCCAGATTATAAATAATTGAAGGACCAAATGGAAAAATTTTGATATCTTGTCAAGACCTATTTTGTTAAAATGACTGGAAAACTATACGACAATTTACTGTCATGGTCTATACATTAGCTTAATGTAACAGTAGCTCCACTGCCATTTCATGTACCATCACCTATCATGTCAGACCTGATGCGATATTACTGTGAAGACATTTAATATTTTGTAGTTACCTCTGGTCATCTTATGAAACCAGTATTTTATATACATTATGGATAGTAAACTTTACTCTTGTATTCTAGTAGAATGTATTGCTCGATTAATTTTTATAACACTCTAGGTGAAATAATTTTTAGTGAATGGAAAGTACTCAAGAAAGAGAATTTATGCACCAGTCAATCATCGACTGAATACTGACTTCATGTACTTAGTTCTTCAACAGTGCGAGTGTATGAATAAAATACTCCATTTTCTATAAAGCCCACCTTGATCAATATTATTGATGCAGTACTATTGCTACCATATATCCCTCAGGTAATCAATATATTGACTTAATAATATTAACCATACAAAGGCTCCTTAATTCTTACTCTAAATAATTTTTGCCAATCACTAGTCGAAATGCCTGAGAGAAGGGTGCAATCCAAATTCCGACAATATGTGGTTACCATATTTCTTATTTACTAATTATCATTCAGATTGTCTTGAGTATTTCGATTTCAAGATTCTTAATTACATGTTTCTTTTTACACAACTATTGAGTTTTTTTTTTGTATAATTTTGTATCTAATTAATGCTATTTAAGTAACCACTGTTAATTAACTGGCGTTTAATTAAACACTATTCTTTCCTAGTTTATTATTTAGGGGCACAACTTTGCAACTTGTGTTCTTTTTCAACTGTTTGGCTTCATGAAACCTTTTCCATTGCTGCTGGAACAGAGGGTATGTGTACGTATGGCTTCAGCTCATCACCCGATACTAAATTTAAAAATCCTATCAGAAATAGTTTTGAGAATTACCATGCAGGTAAATTATTTATATTTCGATTCCTGAAATAATATGTGCGTACTTATATTTCTATGGAGGAAGTAACATTGATTGATAACATAATTATGATTTCTAGAACAATGCAGAGTAGTAGGTTCCTTTTAATTCATGCCTTAACAGTCATTTTGATTCTTATACAGAATTTGAGAAGTTGTACCAATTTAAATTTTAAGTGGATGCATACAAATGGTTGCTGATGAGTTATAATTTTATCTTTTAGTGAAGAAAAAAATTACTCGTTGTATATTGCTAGTTCCGTTACCAAACTGATCGGAAAAATCACAATATTTAAAAGTATTAGTAATATGCTCAGAAAAACCCTTAGTTTTAGTATAAGAAATAAAAATCATATGTTTAATTTCGACCATCATCTGAACCCGAGCCGAACCTAGGGCGAAATGTACAGAGGCCCCCCTCTCATTCAATGTTTTGTATGTTTTATTTTTGTCAATAATGTAAATATACGGACTAAGGATTACTATAAGAATAGTTGATAAAAGTGTGTAAAACTTTTTGTAATAAATTTTTATTCAATTCATATCGGTAATTCCCAAGGGTCCACTTCCCGAGATTTGTTCCTCTCATTACTGTCCGTCTATGGCAATCCTATTCGTCCAAATATAATTTAATCGTAACAATAATTGTGCGAATGGAACCTAATTGAACTCAGTCTTTGTCAGAACTACTATTGTAATTTAAAGATGGTCTGAAAGAACGGCTTTCGGACAATCAAGTTCTTCTCCGAAACGCCTTTACTGATGTAATCCCAAAGAAATACTTGTTATATACAAATTAGTTAGACAACGACCAGGTGCATCAGCTGACTTCCGCCTGTGGTAACAAGATCCATCCAACATTCGATACGTTCGGTGGCAGAGGCGGGTGGGTGCGGCAAAAAATGGGTAACCCGATCGGACGAGACCAGGGCGTGTCGTTCCTGCGGGGCCTCTCTCGCTCTTCGGCACTGCCATAGTAAAAATAAGAACCATACCCCCTGGTACTCTTTGTCTCAACGCGATGTAACGAGGGAAGAGGGATGTACTCGAACTAGGTTGTCAAGGAGCGACGTTGAATTTTCTCAGATGCTACGTTCAAATAACAGATCTTTTATACGTAATTTGAGCGAGTTATGCAAGGAAGATTTTGACCTTTCTCATTATGCAATAATAATCATCTTAAGATAAAATATGGAGTTAGACATGACGTTTTATGAGGTAGCTTTTAAAAATGATAATGTTAGATTAAACACAGCCACTTATGAAATGCATAGTTTCAAACTTTAAGGACTCAAAGATAACACTGTAATACATATGATTGTGAAAAGCACTTTAATAAAAATGCGTATTGCAATAAAATTTAACAGAAGAAAGGTGCCAGTACAAGATAATATTCATAGTTTAGGTAGTAAGGAGAAAGGTTAATCGGTTAATTCGCCTCAAGATACAATTTAATTAAAAAGTATGTTACACCTATACATACATAAACATTATGTATG